>NW_026129419.1:0-56917 GCF_022985175.1 Labeo rohita | reverse complement strand
TTGACTCTTTCTATTTATGTAGATTGTGGTGCATTCTCTTGAAAAGTTAACTGTTGAACTATAACTTTAGAGATTTAATTGAAATCTGGTTGACCAGCATTGTGTATACTGCACACAGTATGTATAACTTTAATTTAATATTTATTTGTTATAGTATTAGAAGGTATTGTAATTTTGTTGTTTGATTATTCTAAGCTTAGGTTGGAAGCTGTAGGGAGAGGGTGCCATTTTATTTTTGTACTTGACGTTTATCCCTGTTTTTTGGTTAGTGAGGGAGTTGAGGAAAGCCTTTGTTGTTTATTTCTTTTCTTTTACCCAGGTAGGTTATTTAGTACTCCTCCCGTTAGTTAGCTGTTTTGTTTGTTGTTTTGGCCTGGCTCTCTCCTGAAGACTGTTGCTTCCCTGTTTATTTTGTGAATTACTAAATAAAATCGCTTAAACTAAGTTAATTGTTGTATTGTATTTTTGGGGCAGAGGACTGGAGTGATTCTTCCATGTTTTAGTATTCATTCATTCATTCTTTTTTTTTTTTTTTTTTTTTTTTTTTTTTTTTTTTTTTTTTTCAGTAGTTCTTTTTACGCTTTAGTTTATTTGTTACTCCTGCCCCAACCCCAGACTGGGGATTGGGACATAACAGTTTCTCTGCTGTCAGGTATGCATCTCTTACTATTTGATTAATCTGTGAGCAACTGATGTTATGTATTTCTCTGAATTGCAACTGAATTTAATTCTGAATTGGATTATCATTGTTTAATTATGTAATTGGCATGATACATTTTTGCCTGGCAAATAAAATGTTACATTTGACTTATCAACTCTCCTGACATTTTTGACTAGTATATCATGTGGAGGCTGATGTTACCTCAAATCTGTGTCCATGACAGATCAAACTGAAGGCGTGTGGATGAATGGAGCAGTAGGCATCGGTGATCTACTGATCTCTGTCTATCACTGATTTCACTGATTTAGCAAGTTGTATGAAAATAGACTAGGTAAACTACACCGTTTATCAATAGCAAGCCTTAGGCGGCGGACTTAAAGGTATTGGTCAGCCTACACCCTCTGACTGAAATTAGACTGGCGAGTTTATGATTGTAAGATCCACATAGAGCCAACTTGAGACTCAAATGCGACATCGGATCCCTGATGAATGAATAATTAAAAGCATGGTATATTCTTGGGCTTCCTGTAGAGCAGTGGTTCCAAAACTTTTTCTGCCGAGCCCCCCTTTTGCAGAATAAAAAAAAATCAAGCCCCCCACCCCCTTCATTTACACATAAACATAAACACAATTTCAGAAGGAATTATTTGAAACACAATAATTATTACAATTATTGTAATTCAGTGTGACAATTTACTGAAAAAAGCTAAACAAGGAACTAGTCACTTTCAGAGTAGAAACATTAAAAGCAGGCAGCTTTACTATGTCCTGTTTTTTTTTTTTTTACTATATAACAGCATTCATTGTTTTTTTTTTTAACAGGTTTTCACTATTTTCGTATTTTTATCTCTTTGTTGTAGTTGCGATCTCTGAAGTAGATTCATCATCTACTTTATCTACCATCTATCTACGTTTACCTGGAACTTGTTGTCTTTTCAAAAACTTGTCCATGCTTAGAGCAGAACTACTATGCGTCATTCATTCATAATTTTACTCGGCTAACCGAAGTTCTCATTTCTGATATCAATTGCACCATCTAGTGGTCGGTTATTTTACGACAAAAATTACAACTGATAAGACAGCTGCAGCGGGTACTGCGAGTCGTCATGAGGTAATAAAATATGATGAAATTCATATTTTGTGTGAAATTATGTACATGTGGCAAGTAGCCGTATAATAAGCAAGATAATTTCACAGTGGGGTCTTGTATCACCCTAAAAACGTTTCTTTTTACATAAAAATCTAGGGATGTTCCGAAATGAAAATTCTTGGCCGAAACTGAAACTGCTTTGTAATAATTATTTATTATTTTATTAATTAATATAGTCATTTTGTAAGACTTTTTAATTTAACTCAGTAATTTTAATGATACTGAATACAAAATAATCACAAGCCAATAAAATAACCACGTTTATTGATAGTAATAATAAAATTGGACAGAAAATATGTGAATATTAAATCTTAATATATTATTTTTTATTCAGTTCTATGAAACAAAATTAGATATTAGATTAGAACTTTTTTTGGACTAATTATCAAAATAATGTATAGTCCTACAAAGGTATTATTATCAGAGCATGTGAGCAGAGCATACGAGAGGGTAGCGTCATTTTACCAGCGTTGTCCAGTGCAGCAGTACTACAGCATATTACATTACAGTATGCGACGCTATTATAAAAAAGGAACAAGTATACATTGACATTTTCTGTCGGTGAGTTATTTGAGCGGACTTTGCTTTTCCATTGAGCATATGGAGCATTCATACGGGCCGTGATCAACTCAACATAAGGCACATTCATAGAGCGGAATATTGAGCGGAGCGCGCTGAATACTACCGGGCAGTGCGGCAGATATTTTCGGCCGTTGTTTCTTTCGAATCTATATTAAAATCGGCCGACTGTACACTAGCATTGCCGCGCACCCCAGTTTGGGAACCACTGCTGTAGAGTTTAGTTCCAACCCTGATCAAACACACCTGTCTGTAATTATCAAGCGCTCTTTAGATCCTAATTAGCTGGTTCATGTGTGCTTCATCAGGGTTGAAGCTGAACTCTGCAGGAAGGTCGATCTCCAGGAACAGGGTTGAGCACCCCGTGCTTCAATTTTTACATCAAGGTACCTTAAAAATACTATGATATTATGATCATGGTAATGTCTAAAAAATACGGTTTTACCATGGTACCATGCAACAGGTTAAAACTATAAAATCTGGTTAAGTTTTTTTTTTTTTTCTGTAAGAATAGAAAGGAATATCTGTAAACATCTGTAAAATGAGTGGCATTTTACTTTCAAGCTTTTGTAACTGTGCGTTCACACCGCCCCCGGCGAGAGCGTCAAAGTGGCCGGAAGTCATTCATTTTCAATGTGAGCCGGCGGCGAGAAGCGGCGCGGCGCGTTTTGGACGGTGTGGGCGTCGGGGAGAGTTGAAGTCAGGTCAACTTTATGGTAATGAGCTATGACGCGGCTCGGCGGCAACCAATCGGAATGTAAAAGTTCACCGCTTGAGAGGTTTTCAGAGAACGCAGTCCTGTAAACTTTGGTTCCGGCCACATTAGTTCCCAACGCTTGTTTTTCAGCGGGAATGCAATTAATTTGCTCAAAACAACACCGATTTGACCAATTGCAACCAAGATGGTTTGCAATGTAGGCTGCACACAAATTCATGTTAATGTTAATTAAAGACCAAGGCTAGTAAATGTCTCCTATTATTTTGAAATTACACTAGCACTTAACCATGAACACAAAAGCCACACCACACAAATGGCTTTTAATTGGTTTATTTTGTTAGCAAACATGTAACTACAATTAAATTACATTTCTTATTTTCACGTTTAAAATATATAATGAGGTTAACTTACACCCTACTTGTGGTCAGTCTGCACAAGATCGGCATGCTTGTTTGCTTTGCGGCCGCTTTAAATACAAGACCAAGCGTTCGATCGTCAGAGCGTCAATGAATCTTTGCACAGCATTGTTGGCAGCGCGGCCAGAGCGAATTTTGACGCTCTCGCCGGCGGCGGTGTGAACGCACAGTAAGTCTGTCAATAGAGGAGGAGCTCTGACATCACTGTAGTTCAGTGAGAGATTCAGAGAAAGTGAAACTTGACCAGCAGCAATATGAACACCTGAAACGATCAAACTCTTTAAACAACAGAACACTGAGCTGTTCAAAGACCCTTGTGGACACATCAGATACTCACAAGTAAGTGATAGAAAAATAAAAGGGACTGTCCTGAACAGGTTTCTAAAGGAAGTGGTCTGGTTTAGGTTTATGTCAGACTGGAATAAGCTTAACTGAAGCAGGTTTCAGCATGACAAATACTCACCTGCTTTAGTTGTTTAATGAACTGAAATGGTATTAGATTTGTATAAAAAGTATGTAATTTGATTGGTTGTAAAGCAAAGTTTGGTGTTTCTGTCATTTTGCCACACTATGGCAAGCTGATTTAACATTTAATCTAAAAGCCGTACTAGTATCTATTTTCATGCTACTAGTACTTATTTTTTAGTTACTAGTATCTTTTCCATTAAGTACTAGTACTTATTCATAGCTACTAGTACTTATTCTTTAGCTACTAGTGCTTGTTGTTTAGCTACCAGTACTCATTCATTAGATACTACCTATTAAATAGACACTAGTACTTATTTATTAGATACTAGTACTTATTCATTAGATACAAGTATCTATTTAATTGTTAGATACTAGCATCTATTAAATAGATACTAGTACTTATTTATTAGATACTAGTACTTATTTCAATAGTGACTAGTAACTATTCTGTTGTTACTAGTAAAACATTTTAAATTTTACCATTGATTTCTATGTGATCTGTCATTGAGATATCAACTTTTCAGTTTTGACTAGTATGTATTCTAGTTGTGACTAGTACATAATTTTTATGTACTAGTAGTTAAACATTAGGTACTTGTCACGTTTCAGGCAGGAACAGACGAACAACGACGTAGTGAAACGAACAGTTTAATATAATCCACAAGGAACTCGGGAAACACAGGAACACAGGGTGGTAACATTAAGGTCTGACACATGAGGAGGGTAATCACACACATTAAATAGACAGACTGATTAACACACCAGGTGCAGACAATGAGGGAGAGACCAAAACACACAGATCTGCAGGGGGAAATGATGGGAGAAACCAACTAAAACGTCCAGGGGTGTGACATTACCTCCCCCTCCCGGAAGGCGCGTCCTCGCGGAGCCGGAGCGACAGAGGACCGAGGCTGTGCCCGCGGGAGGGAGGAGGTCCACAGAGCCGGAGGGACGGAGCGACGAGGCGCAGCCGGAGGAGTAGAGTCCAGAGGTGAAGGTGGGGCGACGACTGACCAGGGCGGAGCCTCGGTCCTCTGTCGCTCCGGCTCCGCCTCTGTAGCTACTAGTGCTTGTTGTTTAGCTACCAGTACTCATTCATTAGATACTACCTATTAAATAGACACTAGTACTTATTTATTAGATACTAGTACTAGACTCGCGTCATAAAACGCACAGAGCGCGTCGTCCGGGTAGCTGGTGGCGTGAGCTACTAGTTGGAACATGACGGTATATCCCTCGAGCGGTAGATCCCCCTGCTTCAGCCGAAGGAGGATGAATTCCGGACGGAGTAGGGAATCCATGGGGAAAACACAACAGAAACAAAAGACTGAAAAAAACGGGGGAAACACTCAAAAAAAAAAAAAACTGTATCGGTCAGACCTTCTGTCACGTTTCAGGCAGGAACAGACGAACAACGACGTAGTGAAACGAACAGTTTAATATAATCCACAAGGAACACAGGGTGGTAACATTAAGGTCTGACACAAGAGGAGGGTAATCACACACATTAAATAGACAGACTGATTAACACACCAGGTGCAGACAATGAGGGAGAGACCAAAACACACAGATCTGCAGGGGGAAATGATGGGAGAAACCAACTAAAACGTCCAGGGGTGTGACAGTACTAGTACTTATTTTTTAGATACTAGTATTTATTTATTGGATACTCTAACCTATTAAATAGATACTAGTTCTTATTTGTTACATACTAGTACTTATTGATTAGCAACAAGTATTTATTCAAAAGATGCCAGTACAAATTTATTCGATACTAGTACTTATTTGAAATGTTACTAGTAAGAATTTTTATTTCACTAGTAAAATGTTTAATTGAACTCTACTGTGGCCATTCAGACTAGTCATAACTTAAGACGAGTAAAAAAGCAGATCTGACTAGTAAGATAAAAATTGTTACTAGTAATAATTATGAAAGATACTAGTGTTTAATAAGTACGTACTAGTACCTAATGAATAACTATTAGTATATATTAATTAGTTACCAGTATCTATTCAATAAGTACTAGTATCTAATGAATGCTTACTAGTAATATTTAAATAGATACCAGTCACTATTGCAATAATTACTTGTCAGAAATGAAAAGATGATATCAAAAACAAAATAACTACCCTTCCCTGTTCATTTGGAGATATCTTTAACCTCATAAAGTACTAGTAAGAATGTATTTGGAGATATCTTCTTTTAAAAAGATCATTACATAAACATGAGTACATCTCCACCATCCAATAAGAGTCCACATGGTAATACAATACATTAATATGCTGAATTAATTTGATTATTAAGTAGAGCTAAGTGGCTTTGTTAGCCTACCTTGCTAATTGGTTACCATGAAAACACAAGGAAAGATTACAAACCTGTTGTTCAAGAAAAGTATAATGATATGTTTAGTCCAAATACACTTCACAACATCAGCTGAGTCTTTGAAATAACGTATGTTTGTGATCTGACATGGTTTTATTAAACAGAGGCAGAAATCATGCTACTTTATACTATTCTAAATGGTGATAAAGGCTATAGGTTAGCATTGCGTTTTAAATTTACTTTATTTTTATACAAAATACCCAAGATGGCTTGAAGAACACAGATAAAAGCCATATATTGTCCCAATAAATGTTTATTTTATTCATGTTTCATCAGTAAAACGTCTATCTTCATGTTATTCAGCTACTAGGCTACATCTACAGCAAAAGCTGAAAGCCTTTGTCCATAGAAGGGATTTCCTGGAACGTCATCAGTGAGTCTCAATTGTGGAGGGCGCCCTCCGACGACAAGTATGAATGAAAAAGAAATTACATTAACTGAGTACTCATTATTGCTCACAAAACCCTGATTTGGGTAAAAAAAAAGGAAAGATAATTAAGAACTTTGAGGTAAACATTTGCAAATCCTTAAGTTTTCCCCAGTGTAGAGAAGTGTACTTTTTTTTTTATTTTTCTTGCAGCTATATTTATTATTATATTTATTCTTAAATGCTCAGTTTTTATATTATAGTGAAATAGTGTTATTACAAAAGTAATATTCCTTATTTTGTTTAATGTTTCTATATAAAACTAATAACCATAATCATTATTAGTCATATTGATATATAAAAACAACATTTTTGGCCAAATTGTGCAGCCCTAGAAGTACAGCACACCTTTTTATTTATTTATTTATTTATTTATTTATATTAATAATATTTTTTGTCCTTTTTTCCAAATAAAGAAAATGCTTGTCTGAAAACCATAAGGGTTTGGAATCGGTATGCCCTGTACAGAACATTTATGTAAAAACATTCAATGTCTGTAGCACCAGTGCTATATGCAAAAAAAAAAGTTAACATACAACCCTGATATGATATTCATTGTTTTTACTGGAGGAAAAAAAGAGGAAATTAATACATAATAAAATTGGTGTCTTTTCTCTATTCTGCCACCAGAGGGCACCCGATGACCAACCAAACACACACTTTAGGCTACTATGTTTCCGAAATTACAGCGTCTGTCTACAAAACTGGCAAAAAAAAATGTTTTCTATGTGCTTGAGTACAAATGATTTTTTTTTCTATGTGGTTTCAAAAAAAAAAAAAGTACATTCGTCACCTTGTTTCCGTTTCCTCTCTAATCTCTCTCGTATGTGGCTGGTTCATTAATATTCAACATACCATACTGCCAGAAATACAAATTCAAAAAGTACTAGTATCTATTAAGTTCAGGATATCTCTGGTCTAAAAAGTTACTAGTAACTAAAAAATAAGTATTATTTCTATTTTTTCTTAACAGAGAGATTGTAATTAAATACTAGTCACTATTGGAATAAGTACTAGTATCTAATGAATAAGTACTAGTAACTTTACAAAAGGCACCAGTAGCTAAAGAATAAGCACTAGTGGCTAATGAATAAGTACTAGTACTTAATGGAAAAGATACTAGTATCTAAAAAATAAGTACTAGTAGCATGAATATAGATACCAATATGGCTTTTAGATTAAATGTTAAAACGGCTTGCCATACAGCGTCTGCCGTTTCACTAAATGAGGACATAACAACATTAACAACATCTCCAGAACTGCTCTGTCACTTCATGAGCATTTCACTGTTTCATTTGAGTAAAACAAGCGTCAAATATACACAAAGAAATTTACAGGTATTCAGGGCAACCCGTCAAAGTAAAAGTTCGGTTTAACTGTATTAATCATTCAGTATAATGTACGTGCCTGTACGACTACTACTAATAATTTATAAAAATGTATACAAATTCCTCACGCGATATTTCTTCCATGTTTTAAATTTGAATAGTAAATCCCCTTTATTTGCCAAAAATAAAATATAATTTTCATTAGAAGATCAATTTAATTAAGATTTTTTACCTTCATTTGATAACCAGAACAATACACAACACAGAATTCCTTAAGGCTATTGTAACATTAAAAAGAAGTCCAGAAAAATGAAAACAGAAAAAAAAAAAAAAAAAAAAAAAAAAAAAAAGAAACTTGGGAAAAAAACGGGGCTATTTTTTGCATGCAACGATATATTTGCTACAGTTATAAATACATCTTCAAATGTATTATTTTATTTGTCTAACATATATTTTTTAAAAAGTTATAATTTTGTTATAATACTTTGATATGTTTGTTATTTGCAGTGATTACTATTTACTATTGTTCATAGTGTGACAAGGTCTTTAACCCCCAGTTTAATGCCCCCGGACCCGCCTAGAAGGATCCAGGTTCAACCACTTGTGTCTAACAAAATCTTATGTGAGCATGATGTGAGCTCCCAACCAACACCACTAGCCCCTGATGTTTTGGCATTAGCCCCGGATGTTTTATAATCCTAGAAACGCCCCTGCTCAGGAGGATAGTACAGGATAAGCGTGTTGTTCAGCATGTAATGGCACATCAGCGCCACCAGAGGGAGCAGAGCGCTAGCGTTTAGTGTTGCCATATTGTTGCTAGATTTACGCAAGAAGTGTTCCCAAAAAATCAAGTCTGCTAAAATCTGTTTTTCATGAGCCGACAGAAACATCAGTCCCAATACAAACAGACACACAGGAACCAATACACTGAATACAGGGGAAAATGTAATTATGTAAATACAGGAGGAGCTCTGACATCACTGTAGTTCAGTGAGAGATTCAGAGAAATTGAAACTTACTACATCAACAATATGGATGCCTGAAACTAAACTCAAACTCAAACAACAGAATATTGAGTCGTTCAAAGACCCTTGTGAACTCACCAGATACTCACAGGTAAGTGATAGAAATATAAGAGAGATTATCCTGAACAGGTTTCTAATGGAAGTGGTCTGGTTTTGTAGGTTTATGTCAGACTGGAATAAGTTGGAGAGAAGCAGGTTTAAGCGTGTTAGATACTCAGCTGCTTTAGCTGTTTTCTGCACTGAAACTGTATCAGAATTGCATTAACAGTATGTGATTTGATTGGTTATAAAGCAAAGTCTGGTGTTTCTGTCAGTTTGCCATACAACATAAAGGTGTGCATAATTATTATGCAACAAACTAAAAAAAAAAACAGTAATTTCATAAAAATTACTAACAAAAAGTTAGATTTGTAGCTAATGCAAATCAAATGAGGTGAGAAAGGGGACAGGACATTATTCTGTTATCTTGCAGCCTTTTCTGGCAAACCACTCAGTGGAATACTTGACTGCATGTAGTGGACCATTAGCTTCTGCTCTGTGTCTGTTAGTGAGTCAAACACGGCCCAGCCGTCTGGTCTATCAAGCGTTACTCTCATTTCATCTGTCCATAAAACCTTTGAAAAATTGGTCTTCTTGGATTTCTTGGTCCAATCTAGAAAGTTTCCGCTTGTGATTTTTGTTCAGTGGGGGTTATTTTCAACTTTCTTTGTCATAGCAAATTCTCTGAGAACCAGGCATCTGAAACTTCTGGAGACTCCGGGGAAGTTGAGGTTCTAGAATACAGTGGCACTGGAGTCTGAAGGGCTCCTGGTGGTTTCATGCTTAATTCTATGCAGATCTTTTACTGTCAATTTGCGCCTTTTCCTCTTAACACATTTTTTGCAACCCTGCTGACTATTGTTGACAAACCAGTTGATTGTCCAATGGTCACACTGAATTAGTTTGGAAATTTCCAAAGTACTGCATTTTCCTGAAAGGCATTTTGCAATTTGTGATGTTTCAGCATCAGTTAAGTCTCTTTTTTCCTATTTTTACCCACTTTAAGTCACTTTCCCTCATTAACAGTTACACATCATCTGAAAATGATAATGTGGTTTGGAACTGAAAATATGCTTAAAATATATATGATCAGAATATCCACTTGCATAATACTAATGCATGCACAGTGGGCCTGATTTATCAATTGTTGTGCAAAACACATACTAAATTTGATCTTACGATCATCTCTCAAATATGTGTGAGTGTGATTCATAGAATGAATGTATGCAGAGAAAGCACATGTACGCCTCCCTTTCTGATGTGAAATCTATGAATGGCAAATGATGTTGAACTTGTGCACTACTGAATGGTGGTCAGACCTCTACCTTTTAAAAGATTCCTAATTAATGTCATTAACATATATAAACCAATTGAATATAAATATTGGTTTAGGTGGCATGATCTAATTTGGTTTTGAATTTTAAAAAAAAATTTACTGTAAAATTTACTTTTACTGTAAAGTGCAATATTTTTTCTTGAAAAGCTTTGAAGAGATAAAAAACAATGGCAGAATCTTCACCAACATCGACAAAAGCAAGAAAGACCTGGTGACCTGGTTTTAGCTGCTCAGTATTTCTTGTTATGCATTTATTAGGTAAGTGGTCATTAGTTAGCTTCACATTAGCATTCATTTTACAATAATAACCAGCTGACGGTACATGATCTTTGTCTCTGAAAACTCTTTACTTTCATGAGGTGCATCATGGGATTCTTCATATACAGTATAGAATGAGTGTGCACTAATTCTAAGTAATGTCTCTTCCAGTAATGTCATCCTCCAGTGGTCCACTGACTGAGGAGCTTCAGTGCTCTATATGTCTGGATGTGTTCACTGATCCAGTCACGACTCCATGTGGACACAACTTCTGCAAGACCTGTCTGAATAAGTGCTGGGACAACAGTCAGACCTGCAGCTGTCCATACTGTAAAGAAACATTCAATCAAAGACCTGATCTCAAGATTAATACCACACTCAGAGAGCTCGTAGATCACTATAAAAAGAAAAGTCCTGAGAAAACAACTGAAGTTCTGTGTGACATCTGTGAGGAAAGAAAGCTGAAAGCCCTGAAGTCGTGTCTGGTGTGTCAGAGCTCTTACTGTGAAACTCACCTGGAGCCTCATTTGAGAGTGGCAGGTTTGAAGAAACACAAACTGATGGATCCTGTGAGTAATCTGGAGGACTATATATGTCAGAAACATGAGAGACCTCTGGATCTGTTCTGTAGAGATGATCAGACATGTGTGTGTTTGATCTGCTCTGTGAAAGACCACAAGAACCACAACACTGTTCCTATAGAAGAGGAGAGTGAAAAGAAGAAGGTAAATTACTGATAAAACTGCTTTTACGAGGCTCGTATCATGAAGATTTTTTTAAATTTTCAATTAATTTAATTTATTTAATTTCTTCCTGTGAAAAAAAAATGATCATGTTCATTTTTAAAATGTATTGTAAGTTTCAGTAAATCAGACAGTAAATCTCTGTTATGATAAATGTGTCTGTGTTGTTCTCTCTAAAGACTGAACTGATGAAGACACAGAAAGACGTGCAGCAGATGATCCAGAACAAACTCAAGAAGATTCAAGAAATCAAACACTCAGCAGAAGTCAGAAAAGTGAGTTCATTTAATTAAAATTAAATATTTGTTATACATCATTTAGTTGCATCTCTCCAAGACTCCTTATAAACAGTCCAGCAGCATCTTCCTGGCCAAGAAAGAATAGCTTCCCAACTATATACAGTACTAGCAGTAACTTAGCATGTAGCAAGATCAATGTTTTTGACTCTGAACTGTGAGCACTAAACACAATAAGAAACAATACTATGAGTAACACACTAACTAAGCAAAACACATACATACACAATGAAGTAGAGTAAGAAAAGAGAGAGAACAAAAAAACTGGCAGTATTAAAAATCAGTGAACCACAACCTAATGAGAACCATTAGATCAAAATCAATCAAATAAAAGGGGTCAAAACTTAGAAACGCAACTAAATAGTTGATAAATGGTTAATTGCACTGACTTTGTTGCTGAACAAGGGTTCAGATGCGTGTAGAGAATGGAGATTTTTTTGTGGAGTGGAGATGAGTTTGTTAAGAGTGAGCTGGAAGCTCTAGTCAGGTTCTTCCAAAGATGTTCTGGTTCACAAATGAAAATTCTATCCCTTGGTTACGGATTGAGGCCAATACATCCGGACAACTGCCCTTGAATCTGTATCTGTACTCGGCACCCCTGTCCAAATTGAAAAAAAAAAAAAAAGGCACTTGTAATCCCTTTGTTAAAAATACTATTGTGGTGTGGTATGAAGTTTTGAAACATTTTTGAGAGGTTCCTCAATTATCACAATTTAACCCTTTTTGGGATAATACTAATGATTCTTTTATTATTTTTCTGTTTTCATGTTAAGGTTCATAAAATCAGTAAAAACAGTGTTGAAAAAAAAAAGAGTAAGGGTAGAGTATAGTGTATACAATAAAATACTATAGGGTAGAGTGGGGGAAAACACCCCCTTAAGAAGATTTTTTTCTGTGAAATAAAAGTTAAATGTGTTCAGAAAAGTTATCATAGTTTGAGTGGCAATGACATAAATTATAAACCAAGTATGAAAAATGTCCAGTTTACATGTTATTTGATTTTTAACAGAAATTAAATTTGTACCAAGGGGACATCTTGCTCCACAGGTGAGGTAAAATGCCCTCCAGTCTGACAAAGCAATTAGCAGTTTTAAATAGCTACCTGATGCTAATTTGAGGTAATTTATAAATGTAAAGTCCAAATATTTTTATTCAACCTATTCAACCTAGAACATATTCGATGGAAAAACAAAGGATTTGATGTTCAGAACAGAATAACTTTACATTACATTTACATTTACATTTATTCATTTAGCAGACGCTTTTATCCAAAGCGACTTACAGGTGGGGAATACATCAAGCGATTTGTCCTAAAGAGGCAAAACAACTTAGGAAGTGCTCATAGTACCATAAAACAGGGATTGTTCAGATAAGTACAAGCTAATAGGGAAAAGAGTAGAGTAAAGTGTTTTTTTTTTTTTTTTTTTTTTTTTTTTTTTTTTTTAAGTCAAATCGAAAAGAGATGTCGAAAGAGATGGGTTTTCAGCAGTCACTTGAAAGTTGTTAGGGAGTTGGCATTCTGGATAGCGGTGGGAAGAACATTCCACCAACCAGGAACGGTGTAAGAGAATGTTCTGGAAAGTGATTTTGTGCCTCTTTGTGATGGTACAATGAGGCGTCGCTCACTGGTGGATCTCAGACTTCTGGAGGGAGTGTAGATTGGTAGCAGTGAGTTGCGAGCCACAACCGGGAGCCAGTACAGGGTGATAAAGAGAGGTGTGACATGGGCCCTTTTGGGCTCGTTGAAGACCAGTCGTGCTGCTGCATTCTGAATCATTTGTAGAGGTTTGATTGTGCATGAGGGAAGACTGGCTAGAAGAGCATCGCAGTAGTCCAGCCTAGAGATGGCCAGGGCCTGGACAAGAAGTTGGGTGGCCTGCTCTGTTAGAAAGGGCCTCATCTTTCTGATGTTGTGTAGGGCAAACCTGCAAGATCGAGCCGTTTTAACTATATGGTCTTTGAAAGTCACCTGGTCATCAAAGATTACACCAAGATTTCTGGCAGAACTTGGTGGGGTAATTGTTGATGAACCTAAATGGATGGTGAAATCATGCTGTAGAGTCGGAGTGGCAGGGAAAACAAGGAGCTCAGTCTTTGCCAGGTTGAGCTGTAGGTGATGTTCTTTCATCCACTCCGAGATGTCCGCCAAGCAGCCTGAGAACCGTGCAGCTACTGTTGGATCATCTGGTTGAAATGAAAGATAGAGCTGTGTGTCATCAGCATAGCAGTGGTAAGAGAAGCCATGTGCCTGTATGATGGGCCCCAGTGATGTAGTGTATATGGAGAAGAGGAGGGGTCCAAGAACTGATCCCTGAGGAACCCCAGTGACTGCAGTAATTGCCCATTGCCCTCTAGGGGCGTTTTACCCCACTGAATGTGTTTGAGAAAGAAATTATGTCATTCTGAAAGTATAATTATATTTTATTAAATAACACATACTCCATATCTACAGATCCTATTGTTTTCATATCATATTTAACTGTGATTTTCTACAAAACAACAAGCTTTAAAACACTTTTTTTTCTTACTGCTAAAAATGAGATAATTTGCTGTGAAATCTGTTTTCTTTTCAGTACATCACCAGTGTAGGCTTCATAGTGAATACTTCTACATCATTCTTGTCAACATAGTTCAAAGTTACAATAAAAATGTATCTTGACTTGCGGATATATTGGGAAAAACTATAGGGGGCGTTTTACCCCACTCTACCCTACACCATTATATAGGGGATGATGAGGATGATTTTGAGTCATGGCTGGTTAGCATCAGTAAGTATAGCAGAGGGGATAACGATCTTTGAAAAAAAAAAAAAAAAAAAAAAATGCCGACATCAGGCCTGTAATTTCATTGAAAACAGGAAGAGGGAAAGTTTACAATACAAAAGAGTCAGTCAGCTCAGAATATCCGAAATAGCCAGGTTGTGGTCAGATTGAATGTCTGTTCCATTTGCTCTTGAAAACAATTCAAAATGTTTGACCAGGGATCATACAAAATACAGCAAATCCAAATTAAATGTGCCAATGCCTCCTCTGCCATCCTGCACCTATAGCATAATTGAGATGATATGGAGGAAAATGTTTCATGTACTACTGGAGTAGTAAAGCTGCTGTACAGTATAACTTGAATCAATTTATTTCTAGAATTTATTGAGCAGCTCTTTATTCTTATCAAGCCTTCTTTCCAGACCTCATCAGTGAATGCCTGATGACAGTAAAGTAATCACAAGTCTCCTCAAGAAGACACATGATTTGAGAATCAACCAGTGTAAATGGTGCAGGATGAAGTTTATTCTTCTGTTGTGTGATTCTAAAACCCCTTGAAAACACTGATGTATGAGCAATAGTAACACTGATTCTTGCAACAGAGATTTTATGCTGAACTGCTGGAGATGATGGAGGAGCAGCAGAAAGCAGCAGAGAAACAGGAGGAAGAGCTGATTGAAGAGCTGGAGCAGGAGATCACTGAGCTAAAGATGAGAAACACTGAGCTGGAGCAGCTCTCACACACTGAAGATCACCTCCACCTCCTACAGGTCAGTCAACCTGATCTCTCTGATCAATCATAATGCAGTATATGACACCATAACACTCCCCATGATGAAGGATTTCTCCTCTCTCCTGCTGTAGATTTACTCATCCCTGTGCAGCCCTACAAACACCAGGAACTGGCCGGAGATCAGTGTGAAGACTCATGAGAGTCTGGAGACTCTGAGAAGAGATCTGACTCAACTGAAGGACACTATAGATGAGAAACTCACACAAACTGGTATGTCAGTACACACACTGATCAGATAGAAACATGATATTTTCAGGATTCTTTAAATGAGATGTTAAGATCTGCTGATGTTTATTGTCATTAGTCTCTACAGAGCTGAAGTGGATGCAGCAGTATGCAGGTACAGTGTGACTCTGCACTACACTAGTTTACATCCATACACTCACAGCATTGTTACAGTGGTACAAACTGATTAAAAACTGAATTAAAAATTAAAACCATCAGCAATTCAAAATCTGTGTATTGTAAAGTTGTGATTGATATTCTTTGTTTTCTCAGTGGATGTGACTCTGGATCCTGATACAGCTAGTCCATATCTCATCCTGTCTGATGATGGAAAAGAAGTGAGACATGGAGACATTGAGCAGAAGCTCCCAAACAAACCAGAGAGATTTGATCCATGTTCCTGTGTCTTGGGAAAGGAGGGATTCTCCTCAGGGAGATTTTATTTTGAGGTGCAGGTGAAGGGAAAGACTGAATGGGATTTAGGAGTGGCCAGAGAATCCATTAACAGGAAGGGAAAGATCACACTGAGTCCCAGTAATGGATACTGGACTGTGTGGCTGAGGAATGGAAATGAATATAAAGCCTGTGATGATCCTCCTGTCTCTCTGTGTCTGAGAGTGAATCCGCAGCGGGTCGGTGTGTTTGTGGATTATGAGGAGGGTCTGGTCTCCTTTTATGATGTGGAGTCCAGCTCTCATATCTACTCTTACACTGGTCAGTCTTTCACAGAAAAACTCTATCCATATTTTAGCCCATCCTTAAACTATGAAGGTAAAAACTCAAACCCACTGATCATCACACCTGTCAATGATAATAAATGATTTTAAACTCCTAATATGAAATCTAATATTGAAATAATGATTTTTATAATTAAGTTGGCTTGAGAAAGAGAACTTACTGATCTGCTATTTTCTTCTGAGACTAAATCTGTCGATACTAACTCGTCCTAGAGCTTTAACTCTACAAACTCCAAACTCAGTCCAGATCTTCAGACTGATCTGGTTTTCCTAAAAATGTTAGTTGCTGTGTTCAAATCTTTTCTAACTGAATCGGACTTACGATTTTCCTAAAATTCAAACTCATTAAAATTATCTAAAAATCCCATAGACTTACATTGTCAGAATGTTCAAATGAGCAACACTTTTCAAATTCCAACTGTCAAAACTCCCAGAATCCTTTGAGACTCAATCAAACTTCCCTTCTATGTACTGTATTTCTAATCCATTCAAACTCATTCAAACTCATCTATCTAAATGCTAATTATGTTATCTATCTATTATCTATCTATCTATCTATCTATCTATCTATTATCTATCTATCTCTGACAGACTGTCTTGCTTTCAAAACATTCAAACTTTAACCTTTTAAAACTACTTTAGACTTCGAACTATTTCAGACTGAAAACCATCAAACTTAAAACTTTTTAAACTTTTTAAAACTTCTTAAACTTTATAAACTTTTCAAACCTTTTAAAACGTTCTGTTCCGGTTTCTCAAGACAACTTAAACATTTTTATCTAGTTACAAATCTGAAACCATTGTGCTGCTAGTTTTTTATCATTTAATTTTACATTTTTCAATTCTATATGTTATAGTTACATTTTATTTAAATATGTAATGTAAATGTATAATGCTTGTTGAATAAATTATTTTTGTTCAACTTTTCATATATTCATGCCATTTTTTGTCCTAATTTCCATTCGATAAAGTGAAATTGGCTGTAAAATCTGATCAAAAACAAATCTACAGGTATGGTAACCTTAATAAATAGTTCTGTGATTTTACTGTGATACATTAAATGGTAATACTTTGATATATATCATAGAACTGTATGATTACTGTATTCATACACCACAGTATGTGCTTGGTACTTTAAGGAAACTAAAAATACCATAATATAAAAAAAAAAAAAAGCAAGAAAGAAAAAAGGAAAAAAAAAAGTCGGAAGTGAATTAGGTTCTATTCACCAATTTGAAACCTTATAAAAAAAAAAAAAAAAAAAAATCAGAGAAAATATGTCTGTAACACAAATGGTGTAAATTGACATCCATGCCAAATTCTATTTCAGCATGAAATCCAGAATGATTATTGTTTATTGTGTTTATTGTGTTGTGGTGTTCAGATCAGCAGTAAATATACTAATCCTTTCAATCTTGGAAGTAAACAACTAAATCTTATTAATTTTATTTATAATTGATATATTTAAATATAATAATATAAATATAATTAATGAAAGTCTTGGCTCTCTCATTAACCCACCACATGAGATGCTATTATACTAATACCTTAATTATCTAACCAGTAGGACTTGCTGCTGATTGTATCTGTCATTTGAGACAATTTAATATTTACAGAAGAGTTAATTTAATTAAGATTGTTATATATTGATCCCAGAATTAAGATGTTCAAAAAATAAAAAAACCATGACTAATTGTAGTTTAATTTAATTTAACAATTGAAATGCTGACTGACCAGACCAGACAGACTGACCAATCCAAAAACACTTTTGCTCTGTTGAAAAACACTTTTCTACTGATCACTTCCAAATTTTATGTCTTCAAAATGTCTTCACTTTCATTTATTAAATTACATTCACTATAAATACATTAAGAACTCAGTATTTATTAAATGTTTTCCTGTGTATTTACAGTAGGCCTGTTTTTGAAAGTGTTGTTCAGCATGTAATGTCACATTAGCCCGTAACATGAGCATTAGCTGCACAGTGATCAGTGAACCAGTGACGAACATTACTGAACATTAGCTCGTGCAGTCAGCACCTCTCAGCTTTCTGTGTGTAGAAACTACCAGAGAGACCAAAATAGAGTTTCATAGACAGCACATAGAGAGCTGATGACATGCACTGGCCCTCAATATCCTGCCTATTTGTCTCTCTCACCTGTATGTCGGCTATTCAGTCATAATTTATTGGATTATGTTAAACTCATAATCACACTCAATGTCACTTTCCTTCACATCCCACTTTGTTAAAGAAGGAGTGTTATTATGGATTACAGACTCATATTTTAGCCAGAAGCATCTGTTTGAAGTTAAAAACATCTTAATAATGGATTTGTCTCTTACAAACACACAACTTTTCACTTCTTAAGATGTTAACTGATGGACTGGAGTGGTGTGGATTACTTGTGGATTATTGTGATGTTTTTATCAATTGTTTGGACTCTTATTCTGACGGCACCCATTCACTACAGAGGATCCATTAGTGAGCAAGTGATGGAATGACACATTTCTACAAATCTGATGAAGAAACAAACTCATCTACATCTTGGATGGCCTGAGGGTGAGCACATTTTCAGCAATTTTTTATTTTTGTGTGAATTATCCCTTTAGCAACAGCTAGTTACTTGATGACATCACCCAACAGGAAGTGACATCATTATGGAGGGAACACACCATCACAAACATCATCAGTAAGTATTATCAAAGGATTTTTGTTAGCTGGTTTGTGTCTGGAAAACATTCATCTTGTTGGATCAAATTACACAAATCACTTTGATTCAAAATATGTTGATTGATAATATGAAAAGTATAAGTTAAAGTTGATTTTAGCTCCTGATGAATGTCCTGTTCATTCTGTTGTCATATACAATAGCGTTAAATTGTCAGTAGTATTCTGAACATCTGTTTTATGTTTTCATAGAAATGCCTCCTTAAATTCTAACACATGCATATTCATTTATCAAAATGTCATACTGTACATCAGTAATGAGCCATTTGACATGCTGCCCACAATTCATTATTTCCATGTGTTTCTCTGTCTAAAGAAAAGTAGATTTGTCACAGTAGATGATGATATCAGAAGCTCTCAGAATCAGGAGGTCTTGACCCATTGTATATCCAGTCATGAGTGTGATGAATTCAGTCACATCCATAATGAGGAACTGCAGATGTATTGTGGGATTCGTTTGAACACTTTAGTTAAAGCAGGAATTAATGATCTTTGACCCACACGGATAAACTTCACCCAGAAAACCTGAACACTTTTAGAGCGCCTGTAACCAGAAGCAGACGACTGAATTATGCCGTGTTTGTGTATGCATGTGTTTGTGTGTCTGTGTGTGTGTGCACAATAATTGCCGACTGATTGCTCTCAATGGTCTGTCCAGTGAAGACAACAAAAAGACTCAAGATCATATCTTCAGTTCCATGCAGACAGTTTTGGGTTTGACTCTTGTTCTGCAGAATTTGGATAGGAAGTACACTAATGTTGCAAAGCATAAAGATTATCGTAGTGTTACCGGATTTCATGGAAAACCACATTATATTACCACAATGCATTAGCTTTTACTTTTCTGCATGTTTGCATTATTATGGTTTCTTATATAGTACACAAACAGAAGTCTGGCAGACATTTGATTCTGGAATAATCTGGAAAATCCAAGCTGTTAATCACAGTTTGTTGAAGCTATTACTTTTTTAAGCAATCAAATAGTAAAACAGGTAATACAGACATACTGTACATCTTACATTAAACTGTAAGTAACCAGTCAGCAACCAACACCCCAGCAACTTCATGCACTAAAACTACTTTGAACTGGACAGCAACCACTATGTCCTGGCATAGCAAATCAGAAACTATAGGCAAATCTTTTACACCCATACAGAAATATATTAAATACAACAGTCGTGAGATGCACAAATACTTAAAATGTAAGCTGCAATGCATGATGGGAACTTGGACAACATTGTGCAATGTACAATAGTTTGTTCAGATGACTCAGTTTGAAAAGTTTGGGCACATTTTGAACAAATACTTCAGTATCTAAGATCATCAAAACTTTTGATCGAAACATGTTTAGAGTATTTTTGTTCAAATCATAATAAACAATAAACCGACTCCTCTTACTAAAAATTAAGTTAATTTTTTTTTTTTTTTTTTAGATAATCCAAATTCCATCAATGGAAAGCTTATTTATTCAGTCATTCAGTTAAAAAAAAAGACCCTTATGACTGGTTTTGTGGTCCAGGGTCAAATATAAATATTCTACAGTGTTGTAACACTTCCCATGTTACCAGAGTAATTTCTTTGATCTAACATTACTAAATTAAAGAAACAACCACCGAGCTAATTCTGTGTGATCCTTGTTTATTCTAGTGCTCAAATTTAACTTAAATTCTCTTATTAACCCACCAAAAACTTAAACAATTGATTTCAGAAACAACAACAAAAAAAAATTAATAACAAACAGTTCAGTGTCTTTGAGGTAGTAAAAAGATAATTGCACTTCCCCAAACGTTTCAGGTTTAGTCCAGTAAGTAAAAAAAAAAAACATTGAGTACGTTGAAATAAAGTTGTTTTGAGGCTTCAGTCCCACTTCTGGCTTTTCCTCTTTCTCCAGCCAGCATACCAAGTTATTTTGTGCTTAAATATCTAGCTGTTATTATGAACACTTTCCCTTTTTTAAGGGCAGTGAAACAACAAGCTTAGTGATATTTAAAGATATTAAGGAGTCCCTTAGATTGAGCTAAAAACACAAGGTTTCTCAATCAGGACTCTGAGATTTTCTGGAAGCCAAAGGGAACACAACCACATGCTCCCTCCACCAAACGAATCTACTTCTTCTCTGTATCAGCTACCCCTATATCCTGTATGCAAGCTCTCTAGAGCGCCCTCTAGTGCCCTGTAGAATTACTACAACCGCTCTAATCATGCAGAAATAAGAGAATAAAATACAAGTAACTTGGGACATGTTACAGTGTAGACGGACATTTTATATTTACGTTATGTTGTTTTTTGAAGACAAAAACAATCACACCAACATTGTTGTAAATAGTCTTTAGTGACCAAGAAACTTTAATCTCAGTTTTCTCAGCAAGATGAATCATCCCAGGTTTCATCCACTCTTTTAATGAATGGGCATTTATCATCTAATCAACACAAAATGATGACCTGAGAAAACAAATCTCAAATCTCAGTCCCGTCAGCAATAAATCATCCGGCATTTTCCACTAATATTAATGGATTTATCATCTAATCAACACAAAATGATGACCTGTTAGATCTCAGTTTCAGTCTGTCTATCTCTCCGGCATGATGGATTATATCCTTAAACTGTTATTACACTTTTAATGCTCTCACTTACAGTGACACTCTGATCACTTTACTCCCACATTTCTCTCTCTGTCTGTCTTAAACACACATTCCAGCTATAAGTAATAGATATTTTCCATTATTAATAAATAAATAAATAAAAGATGATGAACAGGAAGAAACCTCACCATTTCTTGTAAAACTATTGATCAGTCAACAAAGCTTTGTTGCCATGATTCATAACTCAGTACTGCACTGTAAAACATGATTTTATTGGATTTTTTTGGAAATACTATTACTTTAACATGCCATGTTTAAATCATTGTTACATGTTGGTTCTTTGTTATTAATTGTGAAATTAATTACAATTTCTAAAAACTGTTTTAGTGTGCATGCAAAGAACACCTATATAGTACCAAAATAGACAACACAAATAAATAATGTTAAATATATAGAACTTAATGTAAAATAAAAGTGTTAACATGTCAAATGCAAAATAAATAAAAATAAGATTAAAAATTGAGTAAATGGGAATTAATCTCTTCTCATCACAAGGGATATTGTTTTGATGAATAACTTGCATACTGCATACAGAATCTCAGACTGAACACATGGAGCACATGAACACATTTACTAAAAACAAATTATAGTCATTATATAATGTCACATGCATGAGTAAAAAAAAAACAACTGATCTAATCTGGGAGTAAATGAATGTAAATCCATGTCAAAACACTAATAAGAGGGGAAAAAGACAATAATGACCTCTGGGGGTGAAGTGGAGGGACTGCAAATGTGAATGTGTTTCATCTTACTCCAAATCCAGCATAACAGTCCATCAGAACAGTACAACATTAATCAACATCTATTATCACTAGTTCAGCTAAGTAACCTGTGGCTGGGCTTTATTCTGAACTTGTATTTAAGTAAGATATTTTACTCACATCATTTGGCTTCACCACTTGTGGGTGTCGTGCTGTACTGTCTGTGTCCACTAGGGGTCAGTAAACACCCGTTTCATTTCATCCATCACTTTATGGTGAAATCTATTCTTTAATGTATGTCTTTGCACATGTGCGGTGAATTGAGCTCAGTCTGTAACAATGCAATCTCGTGTCTTCACTCCCGACATCTACACACACACACACACACACACACACACATATATATACACTACCGTTCAAAAGTTTGGGGTCAGTAAGACTTGTAATAGTCTTTAAAGAAGTCTCTTATGCTCATCAAGGCTGCATTTATTTGATTAAAAATATAGAAAAAAAACAGTAATATTGCAAAATGTTTTTACAATATAAAATAATGTTTTTTATTTTAACATACTTTAAAATAGAATTTATTCCTGTGATGAAAAGCTGAATTTTTATCAGCTGTTACTCAAGTCTTAAGTGTCACATGATCAGAAATCATTCTAATATGATTTATTATTAGAATGATCAATGTTGGGTAATATCAACAGTTGTGCTGCCAAATATTTTTTGGAACCTGTGATTTTTTTTTTTCAGGATTCTTTCATGAATAACAAGTTTAAAAAATACAGTGTTTATTCAAAATAAAAATATTTTATAACAATGTAAATTATTTATTATGAACTTTTAATAAACTTTTAATTATTAACTTAATACATCCTTGGTGAATAAAAGTATTAATTTCTTAAAAAAAAAAAAAAAAAAAAAAAAAAAACAATAAAAAAATGTACTGACCCCAAACTTTTGATAGTGTATATATATATATATATATATAATTTTTTTTTCTTTTTCTAGGGCATTGCAATATGGTGTTCAGAGTGATTTTTAGTCCACTGCTTTGTCATGTCTGTAACACATGGTGCAGAACGACTTGCATATTAAATTTTATCATGTGTTTATTGTGTTGTTGATACTTTAAAACTGAGTGTTTAAATCACTAAACGTAACGATGAACAATAATCATAGTGATGATTGACTTAACCAACACCAGTAAATATGCTAATCCTTTCACTCTTGGGAGTAAACAACTAAATTAATCTTAATTTGAATAAACCTTGGCTTCTTCATTAACCCATTACATGAGAATCTGTTATTACACTTTAATGATATAACCACTAGGACTGCTGATTGTGTATGTTCAATTGTGACAATTTAATACAGAAGGGTTAATTTTATTAAAATCCCTATATGTAGAACCCAGAATTAAGATGTTCAGTAAAGTACAGAAACTGGTCACTGACCCAGACTTAATCTGAAAAGGGTTTTGTTCTGTTCAAACAAGTGATTTTAGTGATTTTTAGATAAACAACTCATTTGTGAAACGCTTCCCTGACCCTGTGCGTTTACAGATAGTACAGTATCAGCCTGTGTTGTTCAGCACATAATGGCACAGCAGCGCCACCAGAGGAGCAGAGCACTGCGTAAGAGAAAGAGAGAAAGTGAAACTAAGTTGATCAACAACAGTATGGACGCCTAGAACGATCAAACTCTATAAACAACAGAATACTGAATTATTCAAAGACCCTAGTTGACACATCAGATACTCACAGGTAAGTGATAGTAATATAAGAGAGATTGTCCTGAACTAATATTTCTAATGGCAGTGGTCTGGTTTAGTAGAGTTTATGTCAGACTGGAATATGTTGAACAGAAACAGGTTTAAGCGTCTCAAATTTTTATCGAATAGGCTTTAAGAGGGAAAAAACAATGGCATCTTCACCAACTTCAACAAAAGCAAGAAAAAACAGGAGACAGAGTATCGACAGTTTACCTCCAGGTAAGTCAAAAAAAAATATTGAGTTTATTAATGACTTCTTCTCTTCTCATGTAATATTTAATATGTGCAGTACAGGAATGTACAGCAGATAATGACAGTTTCAGCTTAACACAATATTTCTTCTTGTGTGAATTATTTGATAAGTGATCATGTAATGAATGTCACATTTAGGTTCCAATCAGTTTGTGTGGGTAGACACTCTAGACACTCTTTACATTCAACCAGCATAATGAGGTGCATCATGGGATTCTTCATAAACAGTATTGCACTATTTCTAAATAATGTCTCTTTTCAGCAATGTCATCCTCCATTAGTTCACTGACTGAGGAGCTTCAGTGCTCTATATGTCTGGACGTGTTCACTGATCCAGTCACGACTCCATGTGGACACAACTTCTGCAAGACCTGTCTGAATAAGTGCTGGGACAACAGTCAGACCTGCAGCTGTCCATACTGTAAAGAAACATTCAAGCAAAGACCTGATCTCAAGATTAATACCACACTACGAGAGCTCATAGATCACTATAAAACGAAAAGTCCTGAGAAAAAGCCTGATGTTCTGTGTGACATCTGTGAGGAAAGAAAGCTGAAAGCCCTGAAGTCGTGTCTGGTGTGTCAGAGCTCTTACTGTGAAACTCACCTGGAGCCTCATTTGAGAGTGACAGGTTTGAAGAAACACAAACTGATGGATCCTGTGAGTAATCTGGAGGACTATATATGTCAGAAACATGAGAGACCTCTGGATCTGTTCTGTAGAGATGATCAGACATGTGTGTGTTCAATCTGCTCTGTGAAAGACCACAAGAACCACAACACTGTTTCTATAGAAGAGGAGAGTGAAGAGAAGAAGGTAAAAGTTATTATACTCTTAATGGGCTCAAATCATGAGGAATCAGATTTTCTTTCTTGTTGTGAAATATTGTAAGTGTTTTCCCTTACGATAAATGTACCTGTCTTGTTCTCTCTATAGACTGAACTGATAAAGACACAGAAGGACGTGCAGCAAATGATCCAGGACAGAGTCAAGAAGATCCAAGATGTTAAACACTCAGCAGAAGTCCGAAAGGTGAGTTTAAAATATTATAATAAAATGCATTTTAATATTCACTATATCATTTAGTTCCCTTAGTTTAGCTGCTTTGTTAAATTGATCCTGCTTTGAACTTTGTGGGTGCTTTTCATTTTTTATTTGTTCATCCTCATTTTTCATCACTTCCTTCCCTTGCCTCTTAGCTCAAAGGAAGGAGGAACTGAAGGAAACTTTAAATTGAAAAAATTGATTATTTAAAAAAAAAAATCCAATAATTTAAAATTGAATAAAACAAGATGCAGTAAATACATAGTGAAATACATTATTTATTTAAACTGCAAAGGTAAAACATAAATTAAAATTACTGTGACTGATGCAGAGGAGAATTTCATCATTTTTTTTGACAAGAAAGACTTAGACACACCTGTGTATCCTCACTCCTCATTCCACGCAGTACAATTAGAGAATTGAAATGTCCTTCAAGATGTCTGTCTTTGATCAGTTTCTGGGTCATGCAGTGAAGGACGGAGGAGCAAGAAAATGAGGAAGCATTAATTTGAGTTTTAAGAAGCAACCTGTGTATTAGTGGTGGGGATTTTAAAGCAGCTCTTTCTGTAGGTTACATTGTTACACCAGAAGGTGGCGACAAGTAAATCTCCTCATGATTGAGTCATTGATTTTGAATCACTCAAATGATTCGTTTAAAAAACGTAACAAATCACTACCACAGTTTTTTTTCAGCTTTGTTTGAAACTAGTATATTTGGGGGTCGGAGCAAATACAAACAAGACAACTGACAAAAGTTTGTCTAAAATGTGAGTTACTTAAGATCAAGTTCTTATTTATTTTATTGTTGCACACTTGCGATCAGACTGTTGGTCTGAATATCAACATGGCTGTGATTACCTGATCACATTAAACTGAAGTTAAATACTTCAGTTGAGGGTTTCTGAAACTCCTTAAAACACATGTATGTATGTGAAAAATAGTAACAAATTCTTCTCTTAAAATATCTCTAGTAAATACTGCTAATAATTTGTTGGCTGTCCTGGTTGACCAGAGAAACACAGAGAAGGAGAAAGCAGCCCATGTCGAACTCTTCACTGATCTCATCCGCTCCATTGAGAGATGTCAGACTGAACTGCTGGAGATGATGGAGGAGCAGCAGAAAGCAGCAGAGAAACAGGAGGAAGAGCTGATTGAAGAGCTGGAGCAGGAGATCACTGAGCTAAAGATGAGAAACACTGAGCTGGAGCAGCTCTCACACACTGAAGATCACCTCCACCTCCTACAGGTCAGTCAACATGATCTCTCTGATCAATCATAATGCAGTATATGACACCATAACACTCCCCATGATGAAGGATTTCTCCTCTCTCCTGCTGTAGATTTACTCATCGCTGTACAGCCCTACAAACACCAGGAACTGGTCTGAGATCAGTGTGAAGAATCATGAGAGTCTGGAGACTCTGAGAAGAGATCTGACTCAACTGAAGGACACTATAGATGAGAAACTCACACAAACTGGTAAGTCAATACAAACACTGATCAGATAGAAACATGATATTTTCAGGATTCTTTAAATGAGATGTTCAGATCTGCTGATGTTTATTGTCATTAGTCTCTACAGAGCTGAAGTGGATGCAGCAGTATGCAGGTACAGTGTGATTCTGCACTACACTAGTTTACATTCATACACTCACTGCATTATTACAGCAGTACAAACTGATTAAAAACTGAATTAAAAATTAAAACCATCAGCATCACAAATAATGTGTATTGTAAAGTTGTGATTGATATTCTTTGTTTTCTCAGTGGATGTGACTCTGGATCCTGATACAGCTCATCCTAAACTCATCCTGTCTGATGATGGAAAACAAGTGAGACATGGAAACATTAGACAGAAACTCCCAGACAAACCAGAGAGATTTGATACATGTGTAGATGTACTGGGAAAGGAGGGATTCACCTCAGGCAGATTTTATTTTGAGGTGCAGGTGAAGGGAAAGACAAAATGGGATTTAGGAGTGGCCAGAGAATCCATTAACAGGAAGGGAGACATCACAGCAAGTCCCAGTGATGGATGCTGGATTGTGTGGTTGAGGAATGGAAATGAATATAAAGCCTGTGATGATCCTTCTGTCTCTCTGTGTCTGAGAGTGAAGCCGCAGCGGGTCGGTGTGTTTGTGGATTATGAGGAGGGTCTGGTCTCCTTTTATGATGTGGAGTCCAGCTCTCATATCTACTCTTACACTGGTCAGTCTTTCACTGAAAAACTCTATCCATATTTTAGCCCATGCAATAATGATGGAGGTAAAAACTCAAACCCACTGATCATCACACCTGTCAATTATAATAAATGATTTTAAACTCCTATGAAATCTAATATTGAAATAATGATTTTTATAATTAAGTTAGCTTGAGAAAGACAACTTACTGATCTGCTATTTTCTTCTGAGACTAAATCTGTCGATACTAACTCGTCCTAGAGCTTTAACTCTACAAACTCCAAACTCAGTCCAGATCTTCAGACTGATCTGAAGTTAGTTGCTGTATCTTTTCTAACTGATCGGACTTACGGTTTTCCTAAAAATGACGATTAAAATTGGGAAAAATCCCATAGACTTACATTGACGGAATGTTCAAATGAGCAACACTTTTCAAATTCCAACTGTCAAAACTCCCAGAATCCTTTGAGACTCAATCAAACTTCCCTTCTATGTACTGTATTTATAATCCATTTAAACTCATTCAAACTCATCTATCTATCTATCTATCTATCTATCATCTAACCAATACTATATATCTATGCCTAGCAACCAGAATGCTAGTAACTTGCTAATCATGCTAATAACATGCTAACAACTTGCTAATCATGTTAAAAACATGCTAGCAAGATGCTAGTAACTTGCTAATCATGCTAGAAACATGCTAACAACTTGCTAATCATGTTACCAACATACTAGCAACATGCTAATCATTTTAACAACATGTTCACAACATGCTTACAAGTTGCTAATCACGCTAACAACATGCTAGTAACTTATTAATCATGCTAGAAATATGCTAGCAACATGCTAGTAACTTGCTAATCATGTTTATAAAATCGTAAACATGTTAGGAACGTGCTAGTAAAATGCTAATTATGTTATCTATCTATCTATCTATCTATCTATCTATCTATCTATCTATCTATCTATTATCTATCTCTGACAGACTGTATTGCTTTCAAAACATTCAAATTTTAATCTTTTAAAACTACTTTAGACTTAAAACTATTTCAGACTGAAAACCATCAAACTTAAAACTTTTTAAACTTTTTAAAACGTCTTAAACTTTATAAACTTTTCAAACCTTTTAAAACGTTCTGTTCCGGTTTCTCAAGCCAACTTAAACATTTTTATGTGGTTACAAATCTGAAACCATTGTGCTGCTAGTTTTTTAATTAGTCATTTAATTTTACATTTTTCAATTCTAAATGCTATAGTTACATTTTATTTCAATATATAATGTAAATGTATAATGCTTGTTGAATAAAATATTTTTGTTCAACTTTTCATATTCATGCCATTTTCTTGTCCTAATCTCCATTCAACAAAGTGAAATTGCCTGTAAAATCTGATCAAAAAACAAATCTACAGGTATGGTAACCTTAATAAATAGTTCTGTGATTTTACTGTGATACATTAAATGGTAATACATTGATATATATCATAGAACTGTATGATTATTATATTCATACACCACAGTATGTGCTTGGTACTTTAAGGTAACTAAAAAATACCATAATATAAAAAAGAAAGAAAGCAAGAAAGAAAAAGGGAAAAAATGAGTCGGAAGTGCATTAGGTTCTATTCACCAATTTGAAACCTTATAAAAAAAATTCAGAGAAAATATGTCTGTAACACAAATGGTGTAAATTGACATCCATGCCAAATTCTATTTCAGCATGAAATCCAGAATGATTATTGTTTATTGTGTTTATTGTGTTGTGAGTGTTCAGATCAGCAGTAAATATACTAATCCTTTCAATCTTGGAAGTAAACAACTAAATCTTATTAATTTTGTTTATAATTAATATATTTAAACATAATAATATAAATATAATTAATGAAAGTCTTGGCTCTCTCATTAACCCACCACATGAGATGCTATTATACTAATACCTTAATTATCTAACCAGTAGGACTTGCTGCTGATTGTATCTGTCATTTGAGACAATTTAATATTTACAGAAGAGTTAATTTAATTAAGATTGTTATATATTGATCCCAGAATTAAGATGTTCAAAAAATAAATAAACCATGACTAATCGTAGTTTAATTTCATTTAATTTAACAATTGAAATGCTGACTGACCAGACCAGACAGACTGACCAATCCAAAAACACTTTTGCTCTGTTGAAAAACACTTTTGTACTGATCACTTCCCAATTTTATGTCTTCAAAATGTCTTCACTTTCATTTATTAAATTACATTCACTATAAATACATTAAGAACTCAGTATTTATTAAATGTTTTCCTGTGTATTTACAGTAGGCCTGTTTTTGAAAGTGTTGTTCAGCATGTAATGTCACATTAGCCCGTAACATGAGCATTAGCTGCACAGTGATCAGTGAACCAGTGACGAACATTACTGAACATTAGCTCGTGCAGTCAGTAGCTCTCAGCTTTCTGTGTGTAGAAACTACCAGAGAGACCAAAATAGAGTTTCATAGACAGCACATAGAGAGCTGATGACATGCACTGGCCCTCAATATCCTGCCTATGTGTCTCTCTCTCACCTGTATGTCGGCTATTCAGTCGTAATTTATTGGATAAAATATGTTAAACTCATAATCACACTCAATGTCACTTTCCTTCACATCCCACTTTGTTAAAGAAGGAGTGTTATTATGGATTACAGACTCATATTTTAGCCAGAAGCATCTGTTTGAAGTTAAAAACATCTTAATAATGGATTTGTCTCTTACAAACACACAACTTTTCACTTCTTAAGATGTTAACTGATGGACTGGAGTGGTGTGGATTACTTGTGGATTATTGTGATGTTTTTTTATCAATTGTTTGGACTCTTATTCTGACGGCACCCATTCACTACAGAGGATCCATTAGTGAGAAAGTGATGGAATGACACATTTCTACAAATCTGATGAAGAAACAAACTCATCTAAATCTTGGATGGCCTGAGGGTGAGCACATTTTCAGCAATTTTTTATTTTTGTGTGAACTATCCCTTTAGCAACAGCTAGTTACTTAATGACATCACCCAACAGGAAGTGACATCATTATGGAGGGAAAACACCATCACAAACATCATCAGTAAGTATTATCAAAGGATTTTTTGTTAGTTGGTTTGTGTCTGGAAAACATTCATCTTGTTGAATCAAATGACACAAATCACTTTGATTCAAAATATGTTGATTGATAATATGAAAAGTATAAGTTAAAGTTGATTTTATCTCCTGATGAATGTCCTGTTCATTTTGTTGTCATATACAGCGTTAAATTGTCAGTAGTATTCTGAACATCTGTTTTATGTTTTCATAGAAATGCCTCCTTAAATTATAACACATGCATATTCATTTATCAAAACGTCATATTGTACATCAGTAATGAGCCATTTGACATGCTGCCCACAATTCATTAGTTCCATGTGTTTCTCTGTCTAAAGAAAAGTAGATTTGTCACAGTAGATGATGATATCAGAAGCTCTCAGAATCAGGAGGTCTTGACCCATTGTATATCCAGTCATGAGTGTGATGAATTCAGTCACATCCATAATGAGGAACTGCAGATGTATTGTGGGATTCGTTATGACTTCTGGGAATGAACACTTTAGAGTATAAACCAGGAATTAATGATCTTTGATCCACACGAGATAAACTTCACCCAGCAGACAGTTTTGGGTTTGACTCTTGTTCTGCAGAATTTGGATAGGAAGTACACTAATGTTGCAAAGCATAAAGATTATCGTAGTGTTACCGGATTTCAGGGAAAACCACATTATATTACCGCAATGCATTAGCTTTTAGTTTTCTGCATGTTTGCATTATTATGGTTTCTTATATAGTACACAAACAGAAGTCTGGCAGACATTTGATTCAGGAAAAATCTGGAAAATCCAAGCTGTTAATCACAGTTTGTTGAAGCTATAGCAATCAAATGGTAAAACGGGTAATACAGACATACTGTACATCTTACATTAAACTGTAAGAAAACACTCAGCAACCAACACCCCAGCAACTTCATGCACTAAAACTACTTTGAACTGGATAGCAACCACTATGTCCTGGCATAGCAAATCAGAAACTATAGGCAAATCTTTTACACCCATACAGAAATATATTAAATACAACAGTCGTGAGATGCACAAATACTTTGAATACAAACTTTGAACCATATGACACCTAACCAACAATCACAACAGCAGCAGCATAAATTAAGTAGTAAAATATAAACCAATTATCCTTTTTTTTTTTTTTTTTTTCCAAACTATAATGCAATGTACAATAGTTTGTTCAGATGACTCAGTTTGAAAAGTTTGGGCACATTTTGAACAAATACTTCAGTATCTAAGATCATCAAAACTTTTGATCGAAACATGTTTAGAGTATTTTTGTTCAAATCAGACAATAAAATAAACAAACTCCTCTTACTAAAAATTAAGTTAAATTTTTTTTTCTAGATAATCCAAATTTCATCAATGGAAAGCTTATTTATTCAGTCATTCAGTTAAAAAAAGACCCTTATGACTGGTTTTGTGGTCCAGGGTCAAATATAAATATTCTACAGTGTAGACGGACATTTTATATTTATGTTATGTTGTTTTTTGAAGATAAACCCTCAATCATACCAACATTGTTGTAAATAGTTGTTATGGAGTGAGGAATGAATTTGCAAACTTTTATTTAAAGGACGAGACGAAGACATGGTCAAGGCAGGCAGGGTCAGACAGTGGCAAACAGGTGTATAGACAGCAAGACAAAGAGTATTCTGAGACACAGGCGAGGGTCGATCCACGGTGAACGTTATCCGAAGGGCGAGACAATAGAGTAATCCGAATAGACAGGCGAGAGTTCCGATAGGCTGGCAGCGAAACAGACAAGATGTAATAACAAAGCGTAGGTTCAAGACTCGGATGACTAAGGGCAAGAACAAGACTAAACTAGACTAGACTAGACTCGAAAACAAACTGACTTAGGCTCCATACAGTTGCTAACACTCAACTAGTGCTAAACGCAATCCAATACTCGGCAATAACTGACAGATAGTCCGGGGTGTGGTGTAACAGTCAGTGTGATGAGAATGTCAAAGCGACCTCTGGTGGCAGACAGACTGACGTGTAGGAACAGGTTCGTGACAATAGTCATTATGACATTAGATATTGTGTTTATTGAGCTGTTTTGTCTTCAAGACGAATTCAGGTTTACCATCTTTGTTCATGTGGCACGACCCACACAAACACACACAATCCTGCAACGCTTGAGTGACCAACTGTAATATTCTGTGAGGCAGCAGAATGTGGAGGCAGAGGAATGTACTTAAAGTTTCTTTATTTTACAGATGTCGTTTTACAACATGACCTAGGACCGCCTAGGGCAACAACAACTGCTTACTTCTGAACTCCGTGCAGATCGCTCTCTGTTATATTAGAACGCCCTCCAGTCGTCACACTCATAACGACATAACACTTAATACTTCACTACATCCCCTTCCCCGTTAACACTACTCCCTAACAGCTTCTTCAAATATATCAACAGCATATGTCATACATTAACAATTCTTATTGTTTTTTTGTTTTTTTTAACAAAAATCGTAACTTTATCACATTTCCTAAGCTAGGGACTTCGGGTAGACTGCCTCCATCCCAGTAAATTCCAGGACGCATTCTTGCCCTGTGGCTGGGGAACTCACCACTACTCTAAGCAAAATCTTTCAAGTAACTGGGCAACTTCCTTGTCCTCGTAGACCTCCTGAGTTCAGGCTGCTCCTCTGCCTTCAAAGTCTCTGACACAGTGACCTCTGTTGTAGTTCCACTTGTCGGCTGTCCAACACAGTCTCCTGACGGAGCAGGGCTAACGGATTCAGGCAATGGCAACTCCGTCACATCTTGCAAGGAAGACTCCAACCCCACAGATGTTCCAGCCGGAGATACCACCTGACTGTTCCTCACCTGATCAATGTGTCTGCGCACTACCTGGCCACTACCAAGTGCGATGGTATACGACAGAGGCCCCGTCCTTTTCTGCACTGTTCCTGAAATCCAGGTAGGTACTGAACTGAAGTTCTTGGTATACACATTTTCACCAACACTCAAATGTCTCTCTTTGGCATGCTGGTCATGATACCACTTTTGCTTCAATTGCTTGTCTTGCACTTGACTCTTGAAGTCAGGGTGAATGAGATCCAGGGTAGACCTCAGTTTGCGACTACACAACAACTCTGCTGGTGATTTTCCAGTAGTTGACTGCGGTGTAATTCGATAACTGAACAACGCTCTTGCTATCCTGGCCTCAATGGAATCTCCTGTGGTTTTTTTCATCAGACTTTTGAATGTTTGCACAGCCCTTTCAGCCAGTCCATTAGAAGCTGCATGGTATGGTGCCGTGGTTATGTGCTTGATGCCGTTGCAGCTCATGAATTCATGAAACTCCTTACTGGTGAAGCAACTGCCTTTGTCGGACACGACTATCTCTGGTAAACCATGCTGGCTGAAACTTTGTCTCAGGCACTGGATGGTAACAGCAGATGTGGCACTATTCAACGGGAATGCCTCTCTCCATTTAGAGTATGCATCCACCAGAATCAAGAACATTTTTCCTTGCCACAGCCCTGCATAATCAATATGGATCCTTCTCCATGGCAGCTTTGGAATTTCCCAAGGGTGTAAGGGTGCACAAGGAGGGGTATTCCTGCTCTCCTGACATCTGGCACATGCTTTTACCAATCCTTCCACAGCAACATCCATTTGGGGCCACCACACATAGCTCCGTGCCAACCCCTTCATTCTGGTTATGCCTGGATGGCCACTGTGTAACTATCTGAGTATGGCTGCCCGGCCTTGGGGGGGAATCACCACACGTGCACCCCACAATACACAGCCTCCCTGGACACTGAGTTCATCCTGTTTTTTCAGATATACTCCAAAGGCTGGATCTTCCAATCTCTTGGGCCATCCTCTAAGCACATACTCTCTTACTCGTGCCAAAACAGGATCTTTAACAGTCCATTTTTCCACTTGCTCTGCTTTTATCAGTGACACATCATTCTCGTCCAACAGTAACACTCTCTCCTCCTCCGCTGGTGTCTCCACTCCTTTTTCTGATAGCGGCAGTCGGCTCAGAGTCACTGCCCATCTTTGAATACGTGGAGAAGCCATCTGTGGCACTTCTCTGAGTTCATTGAACAGTGCAATCAGGGGCTTGTGATCAGTCACAATGGTAAATGGTATGCCAAACACATACGTATGGAACTTCTTCACCCCGAAAATGACAGCCAGACCCTCCTTATCCAGTTGAGAATAATTCTTCTCTGCTGCATTTAACGTTCTTGATACAAATCCTATCGTTCTGTCTGTCCCATCTTCCATCCTGTGAGACAGAATGGCCCCCACCCCATATGGGGAAGCGTCACAAGCCAAGATAAGAGGTTTGGTAGGATCGTAGTGCACTAATATAGCAGATGACTGGAGAAGTTCTTTTGACTTTACAAAAGCTTCTTCCTGCTCACGGCCCCACATCCACTTTGTTTCCTTCTTCAACAAACTGTGCAATGGTGCCAGCACTGTGGATAGACTGGGCAGAAACTTGTGATAATAGTTCAATAAGCCCAAATAAGCCTTCAGTTCACTCACCATCTGTGGAGTGGGGGCTTCTTGAATCGCTTGCACCTTTTCTGCCACAGGCTGCACGCCTGCAGATATCACTTCCTCTCCCAGGAACTCACATTTGCTCCTTTTCAGTCTTAATCCGCTTGTTTTTAGTCTCCTCAGAACCTCCTCCAGATTCTTCAGGTGCTCCTCATCATTTGCTCCGGTGACTAATGTGTCATCCAGGTACACTGTAACATGCCTCATGTTTTGGAGAATTCCCTCCATGGTGTGTTGGAAAATGGCTGGACTTGATGCCACCCCAAAAGGGAGTCTACAGTACGTGTACAGCCCCTTGTGTGTGTTAACAGTGACATATTTCTTGGCACTCTCATACAGCATAATTTGCTGATACGCATGGCTCATGTCCAGTTTGGAAAATTTCTGGCCTCCAGCTGACTGAGCAAACAAATCTTCCACTTTTGGAATGGGATATTGTTCCACGCTGGATGCTCTGTTCACTGTGAGTTTGTAATCTCCACAAATCCGAATGGAGCCATCTGGTTTTTTAACAGGCACTATAGGGGCTGCCCACTCCGCAAACTGCACTGGTTCAATGATTTTCTCCTCAACCAGTCTCTGGAGCTCAGCCTCCACCAAGGGCTTGACAGCAAAAGGAATTCGTCTGGGCTTATAGAATCGAGGTTGGGCCTCGGGGTTGACATGAATTTTAGCTGTGGTGCCTTTAAGCTGTCCCAGCTCTTCTTTAAACACCTCTGCATGTCTGTCTAACACATCTACTAACTTCCATGTGGGCACTGCTGTTACTTGATTCACCAGCTGTGGCAACAGTCCAAAGTCTTTTAGCCAGCCTCGCCCCAACAAGTTAGGCCCCCCTTCATCTACCACGACCATTGTCATTTGCTTTTTTACATTCTGGATATCCACTGTTACTGTTGCTTGATCCAGCACTTCCATCTTTTCCCCTGTATAGGTCTTTAATTTCAAAGTGCAGGGTGTCCATTCAGGCATGTCTGTTTTCTTCCACAACTTAGAATATTGCTCTCTGCTGATAATTGTCACTCCACAACCTGTGTCGACTTCAAAATCTACTTCCATGCCATTCACCTTCACCTTCTGCGTAATAGGGGCCACCTTTGGCTGGACTTGTGACACGCTGTATATTGTGTTAATATCACCGGTGTCCTCCCTCTCGTTACTTTCCTCCTCTCTAACGAGATAAGTCCTCCTACCTTTCTCTTTTTTCTCTCCTTTTTGTCCTTTGAATGGAGTCTTTTGGCCCCCCCCCCCAGCAGCTTGTTTTGCCCTGCACGCTTGTTTTATGTGTCCACACTTTCCACATTTATGGCAAAGCTCATTCAGAAACTTACATTCCTCCGGTGCATGTTGTCCTTTACATCTGTAACACACTGTGTCTCTTTGTCGTCCCTTTTTCTCAGCAGAGTACACTCTATGCACTGCTGTTGATCCTTTAAATGACTTCATAGTTTGCCCTGTCTCCTCCATTAACAATCCTTGCAAATCTCTCACATTCTTATTTGCAGACTCCATTGCTTGGCAGATTGTAAGTGCCTTCTCAAATGTTAATTCCACTTCTGACAGCAGCCGTCTCTGCATTCGGTCATCGTTAACTCCACAGACGAGTCTGTCCCGCAGCGTTTGTGAAAGTGTGGCCCCGTACTCGCAGTGCTGTGCTAACTTTTTCAATTCTGCCACATAATCAGCAACCGTCTCACCATCTTTCCGTGTGCGTGAATTAAACTTAAATCTTTGCACGATTTCACTTGGCTTAGGATTGTAATGAGTCTTTAGAACAGTCACCAGTTCCTCATAGGATTTGTCACCTGGCTTTGCAGGGCAGAGCAAGCTTCTTAATAAACTATATGTGGACGCCCCAATTCCACTTAACAGCACCGCTTTCTTTTTATCAGCTCCCTCAATTCCATTGGCTTGGAAAAAATACTTGAGCATTTCGACATATTCATCCCATAACTGTGATGCCCTATCAAAAGGACTCACCGTCCCTACCAGCATAGACATTTTTTCTTGATAATTGCTGATTTACTCTCCTTACGAGCGGTCTGTTTACACTTGCACAACAGCATTCATCCAGCGCTGGCATCAATTTGTTTCCTCCGACACCCGACTCCTTAACTCCTCGTCGTCACTTATGTAATATTCTGTGAGGCAGCAGAATGTGGAGGCAGAGGAATGTACTTTCTTTTCTTTCTTTTTAGTTTCTTTTTTTACAGATGTCGTTTTACAACACGACCTAGGACCGCCTAGGGCAACAACAACTGCTCACTTCTGAACTCTGTGCGGATCGCTCTCTGTTATATTAGAACGCCCTCCAGTGGTCACACTCATAACGACATAACACTTAATACTTCACTACACCAACAAACTCAAATCTCAGACCCCGGCAGCAATAAATCATCCCAGCTTTCATCCACTAATATTAATGCAGTGGTTCCCAAACTTTTTCTGCCGGACCCCCCTTTTGCAGAATAAAAAAAATTCAAGCCCCACCCCCGCATTTACACATAAATATAAACACAACATCTGAAGGATTTATTTGAAATGTAATAATAAAAATTCAGTGTGTGACAACTTACTAAAAAGAAAAACTAAACAAGGAACTAGTCACTTTTAGAGTAGAAACATTAAAAGTAAAGCATGCAGCTTTACTATGTACTATTTTTTGTACAATGTAACAGAATTCATTATTTTTTAAACAGATTTTCTCATATTTTCTTCTCTTTGTTGTATACGTTTTCTCAGAGGACAGTAAATCTGTTATGATAAAAGTGTCTGTATTATGTTCTCTTTCTAAAGACTCAGCTGATGAAAACACAGAAAGACGTGCAGCAGATGATCCAGAACAAAAGAAGATTAAAAACATCAAACACTCAGCAGAAGTCAGAAAAGTAAGTTAATTTAATTACATTTAAATATTAGTTACAGACATATAGGCATAATTTGTGGGTGGGACGAGTCCACTGTGGGATGAACCGGCACCTTCATCCGGGAGCTCAAAGACACTACACCAGGGATAGGCAATGTTGGACCTGGAGTGCCTCACCTGTCTGTAGCCATAGTAATCCTGAAGACCTTGATTAGCTTGTCAGGTGAGTTTGTTTAGGGTTGGAGCTAAACTCTGCAGATCATCGGCACTCAAGAACAGACGTTGCGTATTCCTGCGCTACACTGTGAGGAGCAGGACTTCCATGGGGGCTAACATGGTGGAACATTCCCGACATCCTCAGGTCACCCTTGTCTCTAACCAATGCAACCCCGAGGTCTTTACTACCAGAGGAACTGGATTGGGTAGAATCCAAGGGGAGCCTCATAATAAATGAAAGCCAAGACCTAGCGCAGCAATGGATATGTGCTCGCAATGTGGGAACGAAAGCAGTCTCAGTGTCCTTACAGCCCAGACGCGCGAGACAGTGATCATGCCCATCATCGGAGGTAAGGAAACTACCGCACGTGGCGACTGCACCACTGAATGTGCCGTCTAAAGACAGACAAGATGTTCCTGCAGACTGTCGTTCTTGCAGTTTTTCTTGTAGTTATTTTCTGAGTAAAAAAAGCAATCGGCTACAAAGAGAAAATCTGAATGAGATTTGCCATTTTATAAACCCGTTTGTGAAGGGAGTGGTTTGGCATGCAAATTCCACTCGCCAATAGTCATTGTCCGTTTATTCCAATGCTCAGAGGTGATTGGGACTCCCAAGTGAGGCCTGTAACATTAATATAGATGTAACGTGACTGACTGAAAGGGAACTTCCTTTTAATAAATTGTTGTATAAAATAAATATCATGCTCTTAATCATGACTGGTCTAAATATTGACACATTTTCTGATGGCCTCTCTCCTCAACAAGACACATTATTTGAGGAATCATTTAGCGCAGATCTGTGCATGATGAAGTTTATATTTCTGTCGATGGATTTTGAAACCCCTACAGACACTGATGTATAAGCACCAGTAACACTCATTCTTGCAACAGAGATTTTATACTGAACTGCTGGAGATGATGGAAGAGCAGCAGAAAACAGCAGAGAAACAGGAGGAAGAGCTGATTGAAGAGCTGGAGCAGGAGATCACTGAGCTAAAGATGAGAAACACTGAGCTGGAGCAGCTTTCACACACTGAAGATCACCTCCACCTCCTACAGGTCAGTCAACATGATCTCTCTGATCAATCATAATGCAGTATATGACACCATAACACTCCCCATGATGAAGGATTTCTCCTCTCTCCTGCTGTAGATTTACTCATCGCTGTGCAGCCCTACAAACACCAGGAACTGGTCTGAGATCAGTGTGAAGACTCATGAGAGTCTGGAGACTCTGAGAAGAGCTCTGACTCAACTGAAGAACACTATAGATGAGAAACTCACACAAACTGGTATGTCAGTACAAACACTGATCAGACAGAAACATGATATACACAATTCTTTAAATATAACCTTAAGATCTGCTGATGATTTATTGTCATTAGTCTCTACAGAGCTGAAGTGGATGCAGCAGTATGCAGGTACAGTGTGCTGTCTGTACTACACTAGTTTATATTCATACACTCACAGCATCATTACTGCACTGCATGAATTAAACACCGGATTAAATATTAAAAACATCATAATCACAAAATCTATTTATTGTGAAGTTGTGATTGATATTCTTTTTTTTCTCAGTGGATGTAATTCTGAATACTGATACAGCTCATCCCAATCTCATCCTGTTGAATGATGGAAAACAAGTGAGATGTGGAGACATTAGACAGAAACTCTCAGGCAACACAAACAGATTTGATGAATGTGTAAATATTTTGGGAAAGGAGGGATTCTCCTCAGGGAGATTTTATTTTGAGGTGCAGTTGAAGAGAAGGGCTAAATGGACTTTAGGAGTGGCCAGAGAATCCATTAAAAAGAAGGGAGAGATTACACTGATTCCCAGTGATGGATACTGGACTGTGTGGCTGAGGAATGGAAATGAATATGCGGCTCTCTCTGATCCTTCTGTCTCTCTGTCTCTGAGAGTGAATCCGCAGCGGGTCGGTGTGTTTGTGGATTATGAGGAGGGTCTGGTCTCCTTTTATGATGTGGAGTCCAGCTCTCATATCTACTCTTACACTGGTCAGTCTTTCACTGAAAAACTCTATCCATTTTTTTGGCCCATGCCTTAATGATGGTTAATTTAACTTTTCATAAACATTCATGCCATTTTTTCTTCCAACTCCCCATGAAAAGTAAAAAAAAAAAAAAAAACTAGTAACCTTAGTAAATTGTTGCATCAGTCATATTACCATCTAATTTTATCAAACCATCTACATTTTTATTGTTTCTTTTTTTTTTAAAGAAATTAATACTTTTATTCACCAAGGATGTATTAAGTTAATAATTAAAAGTTTATTAAAAGTTAATAATAAATAATTTACATTGTTATAAAATATTTATATTTTGAATAAACACTGTACTTTTTAAACTTGTTATTCATGAAAAAATCCTGAAAAAAAAAAATTACAGGTTCCAAAAAATATTTGGCAGCACAACTGTTGATATTATCCAGCACTGATCATTCTAATAATAAATCCTCATATTAGAATGATTTCTGAAGGATCATGTGACACTTAAGACTGGAGTAACAGCTGATAAAAATTCAGCTTTTCATCACAGGAATAAATTCTATTTTAAAGTATGTTAAAATAAAAAAAACATTATTTTATATTGTAAAAACATTTTGCAATATTACTGTTTTTTTTCTATATTTTTAATCAAATAAATGCAGCCTTGAAGAGACTACTTTAAAGATTATTACAAGTCTTACTGACCCCAAACTTTTGAATAGTAGTGTACCACAGTAATACCTTGATATTTCATATAAAACTCTATGATTACTAGTGGTGGGACAGTTGATACCAGGGCTCCAATGCTCCAACACAGTTTTCAAAGTGCTATTGTATCACGCACAGTTCAAAGGCCACTTCAGGGGCGGTGATGGTTGGACTGAGGGTTGCTAAACTGATCTTCTTGACACCTAGCAACATGACAGCTGCTGTTGACGAGTGGCTGTAATGTTTATAGTGGACTTATTTTTTTTATCTATCTATAGGGTACAACATGGCTAAAGGTGACCTGGGGTAAAAGGCACTTTTGATATTATTTTCCTCTAAACCACTAGATGGCAGAAAAACATGGCTTTGCACTTTCCACAACATCCGCTTTTCAAGATACACATGCAAATTTGCCTCATCTTTGACGTGATCGCAGGCAGCAGTGCAAAGTCGATTCTGTGCTTGCTTGATCTAATATTTGGTGTTTTTAAGAATGTTGTAGATTTAAGTAGCAAATGAGAATCGCTTTAATAATTGAATATATCTTGAGACAAAGGTCTTCTTAATGATTTTCAGTTTTGTTTAAGAAAATTAAAACAGCAGTTTTTTTAAATAATGTAAAATTTGGTGGTAATATAATGGTATTTGGGGTAAAAAGCGCACCTTCTGTTGTGGCTAAAAGGCACAATAACTAACATAAGAATTAATAGAAGGCTGATTTTTGAAGACTCCATTTGTTGGCATGACATTGATGGTAAATATTATATATTGTGGTGGGAGTCCATCTTATAGATAATTAGATATGGAACCATCTTATTTAAAAACATGATATTAATCATATCATATAATAAAATATAATTTGTTGTTACTACTGTAAATCTATATTCAATACCTATGGTATCTCCTTCATTGCTTTCAAAATCTTTACATTTTAAAATTTATTTGTTTCTGTATTTAAAAAAATATTTTTTATATTAACATATTTTAATGGCAGTATATTTATTAATTATCTTATTTTTTTCTAAACCCTGTGCCTGAACTCTACCTTCCTGCAGAGTTCAGCTCCAACCCTGATCAATCACACCTGAACCAACTAATTAGGATCTGAAGGAGCACTTGATAATTACAGACAGGTGTGTTTGATCAGGGTTGGAACTAAACTCTGCAGGAAGGTAGATCTCAAGGAACAGGGTTGGGCACCTTGGGGGGGTGTATGCCACCTCATACATTAATAAGATTTTCAAACAAAATGAACGACTTGTATTATTTATTTTCACACAAAATCTGTTGCTCTTTTGTTCATTACAAACATATATATTTTTTCTGCAATCATACACTTTGGGTGCAGTGAAAGGCACATTTTTTCTTATAGTGTGCCTTTAGCCCTGTTGTACCCTATATATATATGTAGATTTTTTTTTTTACATTTGTATCATTTAATACATTTGATTATTCAAGTAACTATAACCCAATACTTAAATTCAAATTTAATTCAGTAATTTCTCTAAAAAGAAATTTCTGTTGTCACTGGCATACAATGAATTCTTGGGTAGGCGAGGCTGCAAAGTATCTGTCGCATCTGTCCATTTTTCATTCCTCGTGAAACGAAGGGTGCATTTGGAGACAGCAGTTGTAGGAGCCTTTGAATTGGGACAGCATGTCTAAGGACAGATCTTGATGTGTTTTTTTTTTTTAATTATTATTTTATTCAAATGTCTAATTTTAATCTACTGTTAAACATTTTTAATGTTTTTTGTTTGTTTGTTTTTGTTTTTTTACATTAAACATTTTATTTGCTTTAACTTGCTTTACACAACCTATTAAACTTCTATCATGGACAAAAAAAGTATCACATTAAAATAAACACAAATTTAATTATTCTACATTTTTTATGTGAAGTTGAAATCAACCCAAACTTTGCTTCAAAATGCATCATGAATACTCATAACTCAAAATCACATGATCAATAACAAAAAATAATTTCAGTCCTAAAGAGCCACTGCCCTGCAAAGTTTAGCTCAAACCCTAATCAAACATATCTACACCAGCTAATCAATGTCATCAGGATTACTAAGGCTATAAGCAGGTGAGGTTTTTTCAGAGCTGAAGCTAAACTCTGCAAGACTGTGGCCCCCTAGAACTGAACTTGCCTACCCGTGAATGATGAACACAGCTAAAAGCCAAACCACTTTCATGGTACCGAAAAAACCTACAGTAGCTAAACCTACACAAACTAAACTGAAACTAACTTGGCTGGTGTGAGCGTACACTTTTGGACATGACTGCTTCTCATCTACTGTAAATATGTAACGCAAAACTGAAATATAAAGAGCATTAAAAATTATTTGCATATTTATAATGTGTACATTAATGTTTCTCTGTAACTCTGCCTACCTTTATCAGACCATCTACAGCTGCAGTTTCAGTGAGAAGCATCAAATCCACTCAGGAGGCCAAAGAATATCAGGACAGAGGATGATAAATACTCCTCAGTGTTGTTGTGTGATTTATTGCACTTCAAATTAATCAAAACAGAGGGAATTAACAAAATATTTAAGTTGAAACATAATAAACACTGCAGGAAGGTATAAACTTCCTTATAAACATTGTGCAATGTGGAAATTGTTCTGGGGAACGTGACGGACAGTCAATGACATCAGTCCCTTCATCATCCGGAAACTGCACACACACTCCGGCCACATTAGGCCAGGCATTGTCCTGCTCCAGGGAGGAACCCAGGATTCATCTCTGTACCTAACAGCAGTAAGGATACTGTTCACTAGCACATAGAGGTTTGTGCAACCCTCCAAGGATGTTCCTCCCCAATACCATCAGTGACCCACTGCCAAACTGGTCATGATGGATGATGTTGCAGGCAGCATCACATTCTTCACGGCATCTCCAGACTCTGTCACATCTATCACATGTGCACAGTGTGAACCTGCTCTCATCCGTGAAGAGAATGGGGTGCCAATGGTGGACCTGCCAATTCTTGTGTTCTCTGGCAAATGCCAATCAAGCTGCATGATAATGGACTCTGAGCACAGGTCCCACACTACAGGAAAACAGGCCCTCATACCACCCTCATGGAGTCTATTTCTGACAGTTCGGTCAGTAACATGCATTGCACACCAGTCGCCTGCTAGAGGTCATTTTGTAGTACTCTGTAGTACTCTTGAGGCCCTTCTCAGCCCTGTGTAGCTCTCCTCATGTAGCAGCCCACTTCCCAGTATCTCCTCTATATCTTCAGACTGTGCTGGGAGACACACCAATCCTCCTTGTGATGGAACCAGGATGTGCCACCTGGGAGGACCTGGACTACCTGTGCAACCAGACTGGGTTGCAGGTACTGCCTCATTATACAAGTAGTGAAAGGGACCATAAAAAAATTGTAAAAACTAGAGACAGATCAGTCAGGATGGATAAGAGAGCAGTTGTCTGTGGCCACCACCTGGAAAACCAGGCCCATTTGCACCATGGTAAAACAGAAAGATTTACCATAAAAAATATAGAAACAAATATCTGTAACCATCTGTAAATAGAGCATTTTACCTAGAAATTCTTCGCAGATATTCCCAAATCTCCTTAAATCTCCTTAAAAATTAACTGACAGAAACATCAGTCCCAATACAAACAGACACACATGAACCCAACACAACAAATACAGGGACAAATTGAAATGTGTGAATACAGGAGGAGCTCTGACATCAATGTAGTTCAGTAAGAGACTCAGAGGAAGTGAAACTAACTTGATCAGCAACAATATAAATGCCTGAAATGGTCAAACTCTTCAAACAACCGAATACTGAGTCGTTCAAAGACCCTTCTGGACATATCTGATACTCACAGGTCAGTGATAGAAATATAAGAGAGATTGTCCTGAACAGGTTTCTAATGGCAGTGGTCTGGTTTAGTAGGGTTTATGTCAGACTGGAATAAGCTGAACAGATCAGGTTTAAGCGTGTCAAATATTAAGTTGCTTTAGTTGTTTACTACACTGAAATGGTATCAGAATTGTATGAAAACTATGTCATTTGATTAGTTGTAAAGCAAAGTTTGGTGTTTCTACCATTTTGTCACACGGCATAAAGACAAACAAAAAAGAAACAGAAAGTAAATGACCTGTAGACAAGATGAACACAATCCTGTTACATAGCAGCTGAAAATCAAGATGAGACATTAAACAAGATAAAAATGACACTTGATCATCTGTTTTGTGGCAGGGCTGGAGTGTGACTCATTTTCAGCCCTGGAGTTTCATACCTTAGACTGGCCCACTTTAGTTCACGACTGACTATAGCTATTACAATAATGTAATATAAACCTCAGTAAACCTCAGTAAAACCTCAGTATATTAAGTCTGCAATAGTGCACTGTTTTCTACAGCCTTGAAATTCATTGTTTTGTTTTATCTATCTATCTATCTATCTATCTATATATATATATATATATATATATATATATATATATTATTATTATTATTATTATTATTAAATGATTATTATAACTTGGCTTTTTAGTGCAGCATTTGCACTTTCTATTATCCATTTTTTAATCTATTATTTTTTGCTCGTATATCTCCAACAAAATATTTGTACTGTACCATATTGTCTGCCAGCAGTTAAAAGTTCTATTTTTCTTAACCTATTCATGTACAATTATTCTAAAAATAAATTAATGTCATACAAAAAAAAAGTCATTGGCCTAAGTAAATTGTACCCATTATAGAACTGTGACTGCATAAGTAAGTGTAGTAATTTAGGAAGTGAAAATACTGTGAAATTACATACAAATGGCAAGGAATTTGAAAGCTTAACAACTGAATGTCTATGAAACGTCAGTCAATAATATATTTTTTAAATATTTTTGCAACCATATAGCCTATGAATGAATGAAATTGAAAATGCATATTTTTCAATTAAAGAAAACTTAGTGGTTGGTGCTTGGATGCACCTAGGTGACTGGATTTCTACTTCAATATAATGAGGTCCAAGTTAAAGAATATGCTACAAGTTGATAAGTTAACATCCCTCTATTAGTGATAGACGTCTTTTATTTTTTCTGCCTTGCTAAATGTTGGGCTCAGGATCAATAAGTTCCATTCGACCAAACTGATTTGCCAAAATCAAAACGCGGAGGGTGAAGGGAACTGCCGTTGGTGGCGATTAGTCCCGCTTGCTGTGAAACGGGAGCAGTCTGCAGAGGATTCCGCTTGGTTTTAAAGCCTTCCTCAAACAGCTACGTTCACAAATAAAACAATAATTTGTGCAAAAAGAATGATTAATTATCAATTGAGAATTTGTTATTCATATGGTCTGGTGGTCATATGGTGTATGCTTGCCAATACAGGATGCTTATTGCTTGTTCCTTGTACTTTGTTTAAAGGGGTCATTGGATGCAGAACTCACTTTTACATGTTGCTTGAACATAAATGTGTGTTGGCAGTATGTGTACACAACCACCCTATAATGATAAAAATCCACCCAGCCATTCTCAGCTTCTTGGCTGTGTGACATCTTTATGAATCTTTGCAAATCTTTTCTAATAATGTGCTAGTTAGCACATTTCTTGGCTAAATGTGTCTAAAGTTTACAGTCTGCTCGTCATCCCATGGCAGAGATAGGCGGGGTGAGCAGAACTCATTAGCATTTAAAGAAAACACAGCAAAACAGCTCGCTGTGAAAAGGGCTGATTAAAAGGGTGTTGTCACCGCGACATGCAATAAAATAAGTTTTTGTCCTAACTAGCTGCAACAGCGACACACAAAATTTCTATTTTAGAAACTATTTAGAAACTATAACACAAACTATGACAGGTACTGATTATGTGCTTTATTCAACGTTAAAAGTGTCTAATGTGAGTTTGAATATCATTTTGCGTGACATATAGCCATACTGAAAGCAACAACAGATACTTTACCTCAGACCTAAGCAAACATATGTTAAAACTGCAAACCAACAAGTGTTTTCCATGATAAAGATGGTATCGGTCACTCAATATTTAGTTTTAACAATGTTAAAAAGGTTTAGATTATAATTAGATTAATTAGATTATAAACTTATCCATTTCGTGCAGTGCAATTCTGTCGTCAGGTGACTCACGTCTGGTGTGGACGGCTAAATTGCTTGTCGCTGGAATCTTGTCACGTGTAGTTAGGACATAGCCTTCGTCCTAATGTGCATACTATCCATCCTAAATTCTGTGATGTGTAACGTGGGGTTGTTTTTGTGTTTTGTTCATGTCCTTGTTTTCATGTCTTTTATTTTGTAGTTTGATTTCATGCTGTCTGTGTCTTGCTTCCCTTGCCCTCATGTACTCCTGCTATTGGTTCCCTTGTTCAATGTGTCATGTTCTCATTGGTTGTTCTAGTCTGTTTGCTCATTGGTTTGTTCATGTCATGTGACCTTCTCTGTTTAGTATATATAGCCCTCAGGTTGCCATTGTCTCTGGTCGTGTATTAACATAATATTGTTCCTGCTGTTGGTGAGTCCATGTTTATGTTCATGCCGTTTAATTCATGCCAAGTCGAGTCAAGTCAAGTCAAGCCTGTTTCAATCAAGTCATCGTTTGGATTATCGTTTGTCTGGATTTCACATTTGGTTAGTAAATAAAGCTGCACTTGGGTTCATCTCCTTCATCTCGCCTCCAGTGGATCATTTATCGTTACATGATGTTAGTAATTTTTAATACTATTTAGGGCAGATAGGGTGGGTAGTATGCACATTGGAACGCAGGGAAGGTGTATGATATTTGTCAATAAGCTTAGAATCTTTTGAGCAGCAGAACTTGTTTAGGTGCAGTATTCTGGTGCATCAAAATCAGGCACTCTCTATTGACAGGTAAACTGACCAGTCAGGTGATTTTCACGAGAAGTGTTCCACAAATAAGCTGGGTCTGAAAACCAGTCAGTATCTGGTGTGACCACCTTACGCAATGCAACACATCTCCATCGCATAGAGTTGATCAGGTTGTTGATTGTAGCCTGTGGAATGTTGGTCCACTCCTCTTCAATGGCTGTGTGAAGTTGCCATCAATAAAATGCACCTGTGTTCATTGTCCATAACATACACCTGCTCATAACATAACCCCACCGGCACCATGGGCCACTCCACCCACAACGTTGACATCAGCAAACCGCTCACCCACACGACACCATACACACTGTCTGCCATCTGCCCTATATGGTGAAAACCGGGATTCATCCGTGAAGAGAACACCTCTCCAAAGTGCCAGACACCATAGAATGTGAGCATTTGCCCACTGGTTATGACGATGAAATGCAGTCAGGTCAAGACCCAGATGAGGACCCCTTTTATTTATGGCCAGCCTAAGGCACACCGGTGCAATAATCATGCTGTCTAATCAGCATCTTGATATGCCACACCTGTGAGGTGGATGGATTATCTCAGCAAAGGAGAAATGCTCACTAACACAGATTTAGACAGATTTGTGAACAGTATTTGAGAGAAATAGGCCCTTTGTGTACATAGAAAAAGTCTTAGATCTTTGAGTTCAGTTCATGAAAAATGGGGGCAAAAACGAAAGTGTTGCATTTATAATTTTGGTCAGTATAGTTCAGATTATTCAGTGAGTTTATGAGTCACTCACAGTGTTTCAAATTAATGATTTTCATTACAATCACTTCTTACATGAGATTTAACCAGTTTAATATAAATATTGATTGAGCTGTCATGATCCAATTTGGTTTTAAGTTTAAAAAGTCTTAAAGTGGTTTTTAAGTCTTCTTTTTTCTTTAAAAGAAGCAGGAAAAAACAATGGCAGAATCTTCACTAACATCAGCAAAAGCAAGAAAAACTAGGACACAGAGTTTTGAACATGCACCTCCATGTAAGTCAATAACCCAGAAACACTCTGTATGAATGATATTTACTTTTATCATATAATGTTTAATATGTACAGTTCAGGAACATACAGGAGATAATAAAATAATTTTATCCGAACATAATAATTTTGTTAAGGGATTTATTTATTTATTTATTTGCTTGCCTAAGTGATCGTGTAATGAGCTTCACATTTGGGTTCTGCACAGCATACATGGGTTCCTTTTATAATAATGACCAGCTGACTGTACATGATCTCTTCCCTATTTGAGTTTCTTAAAAGTCAGCATTTGTTGTATCTAGACACTCATTCAACCAGCTTTATGAGGTGCATCATGGGATTCTTTAGTGAAGGAGTTAACTCTAATTCACTCTAATCCTAATTAATGTCTTTTTCAAGTCATGTCATCCTCCAGTGGTCCACTGACCGAGGAACTTCAGTGCTCTATATGTCTGGATGTGTTTACTGATCCAGTCACGACTCCATGTGGACACAACTTCTGCAAGACCTGTCTGAATAAGTGCTGGGACAACAGTCAGACCTGCAGCTGTCCATACTGTAAAGAAACATTCAAGCAAAGGCCTGATCTTAAGATTAATACCACACTACGACAGCTTGTGGATCACTATAAAAAGAAAAGTCTTATGAAAACAACTGATGTTCTGTGTGACACCTGTGAGGGAAGAAAGTTGAAAGCCCTGAAGTCGTGTCTGGTGTGTCAGAGCTCTTACTGTGAAACTCACCTGGAGCCTCATTTGAGAGTGACACGATTGAAGAAACACAAACTGATGGATCCTGTCAGTAATCTGGAGGACTATATATGTCAGAAACATGAGAAACCTCTGGATCTGTTCTGTAGAGATGATCAGACATGTGTGTGTTTGATCTGCTCTGTGACAGACCACAAGAACCACAACACTGTTCCTGTAGAAGAGGAGAGTGAAAAGAAGGTAGAAGTTATTATACTTTTAAAAGACTGATATCATGAGGAATCAAATTTTATTTCATGTTGTGAAATAAAAGCTCATTATTAAAACATATTTTAAGTTTAATCTGTTATGATAAACAAGTCTGTGTTGTTATCTCTATAGACTAAACTGATGAAGACACAGAAAGACGTGCAGCAGATGATCCTGAACAGAATCAAGAAGCTTCAAAATGTTAAACACTCAGCAGAAGTCAGAAAGGTGAGTTTAAAATATTGTAATAAAATAATTTAATATTTATATTTATACAAATAAACCTTTTCAAGATTGAGTCATTGATTTTGATTAATTCGCTGTGTGATTAATTTAAAAACAGGAATTAATCATCACTACACATTGTTGTAGCTTTGTTTAAAATATTCTGGGGTCGGAGCAAATACAAAAATGGAAACTAACAATAATTTGCCTAAAATATAAGTTTCCCTTCAGGAACTCGAGCTTCGTCAAAATGCTAAAGGAACGCCTTCAGCGTGACCATGCTCTGAATCACATGTGCAATCAGTCCAATGGAGAAGTGAGACATCACGGGCGGGTAACGTCATCGACCAGGAAGCTTAAAAACATGTGCGCCGGAACCGGCATTAGCTTTATATCATTCATCGAAACACTCTCTGTGTGTGTTTGTTGTGCTCTGTTTTTTAGTGCCAGTTTGCACAACTTTTCTTTGAGATCATGATGTCTAAAGAGGCAATAAAGAGTGACAGCGGATCACGTTACAGACAGAATGTTCCTCCCTGCTCACGCTACATCCCAAGCAGGGATATACACAGTCTGTGTGTGGTCTGCTTGGGAGCCGACTGCCTGCATTGCAAGCTTCTCCCACTGCATGCTCTCCATTCCCGGAAGGCCCTCTTTAAGGAGGGAGCCTTCGCTAGCGTTTCTCGTGGGTCTGGCCCCACTTCTGCCGAGGCAGAGCGGCAGCTACACTCGTGGGGTTCGCAGCTGGATCTGCTGGAGAGAATGGAGACGGGTGACCCCCTATCTCCTTCCTCACCCGCCAGATCCACTGCCCGTTCTCTGGGATTGGAAGCCCGCTCTGCGGTTTCTTCCCCGGGAACGAGCGTGACGCTTCTTCATCCCTGCCTCTGACTACTACGGCAACATGGTGGGGATGACTAAGCGCGGATATAGAGTGATGCCTCAGGTGCAACAGATGCTTGTGAGTTATCTGTCCGATGGCACTGCATCATCTCTAAAAGCTCCGACCTTGCCCTCCAAGCTGCTGCAAACCACTTCAGCACTTGTGGGTAAGGGGTACATGGCAGCAGGTCGGTGTTACAGGCATACACTTTTACAAAGTGTGTGGATGCAGCTCTGACTCCAGGGCATCTGCATACTCAATTACATCATTGATTGGTTGATTCTAGCTCAGTCAGAGCAGATGGCGGTTCAACATCGAGATGTTGTTCTCGCTCACATGAAAGAACTAGGATTGAGACTGAACGCCAAGAAGAGTGTGCTTTCTCCATTACAGGTAACCGCTTATTTGGGCATGGTGTGGGATTCGACCATGATGCAGGCACAACTGTCACCTGCTCAGATCGAGTCGATCCGCACTGCAGTCATGAGAGTTGGCTGGCCAAAGCCTTTCTTTACCCTTGTGCTGGGTATGTTCCAAAGGTCCCCTCCTCTGTGCCATGGCCTGTTGTACTTCAGGCCTTCTGTCCTCCTCCCTTTCGTGTGAGCACTGGACATATACATCCACAGACCTGCCATGTGGAGAAGGGCGGACCAGTTGTTTGTCTGTTATGGTCCCCCTAAGAAGAGTCATCCATCATTTAAACAGACCCTCAGCCACTGGATTGTGGATGCCATCACTTGCGCTTCTGATTCCTCGGGCCTTACCTCACCCTTGGGGGTCAAGGCCCTCTCTGCCCGAGGCATTGCTGCCTCCAAGGCCTTCCTGGCAGGTGTCCCTATGTAGGACATCTGCAACGCTGCGGGATGGTCCACGCCTCTCACCTTCATCAGGTTCTATGACCTAGACCTGCCAGCCGCTCCTGGCTCATCTGTTCTTAGCTCTAGCACACACTAGGCAGGGACTTGGAACTCCAGCGGTGTGGGCATCTCGTTCCCCTAGCATTTCGACGCAGCTCGAGTTCCTGAAGGGGAACATCCCAGGTTATGCATGTAACCATGGTTCCTTGAGGGAACGAGACGCTGCGTTTCGGGCCATACTTCCGGCATCCCTGCGAGCACTTGAGGCGTTCCCCTAGAGTTTTGATGCAGCGTCTCATTATGTTACATATGTAACCTGGGACGTTACTTAAAATCAACTTATTATTTATTTTATTCTTTTACACTTCCAATTACACTGTTGGTCTGAATATTGACATGACTGTACAGTACTGTACAGTACGGTACAGTAATAGCACACCTCTGGGGCAGCCGTGGCCTAATAGTTATGAAGTCGGGCTCGTAACCGAAAGGTTGCAGGTTCAAGTCCCAGGTCCGGCAGGGATTGAAGGTGGTGGGAGTGAATAACCAGCGCTGTCTTCACCCTCAATACCACGACTGAGGTGAGTCCTTTGAGCAAGGCACCGAACCCCCCAACTGCTCTCCAGGTGCTGCAGCAATAGTAATATGGCTGCTCTGGGTGTGTTCACTACTTACTACTGTGAGAACAAATTCCGAGTATGGTTCACCATACTTGGCCACACGTCACGTCACGTCCTTTCCTTTCCCCTTCTCAGCATGATTGGAAAACAAATAATTTGAGGAATCATTCAGTGCAAACAGTGCAGTATGAGGATTAATACTTCAGTTGAGGGATTCTGAAACCCTTTTAAAAACACATGTATGTATGTGGAAAAAAAATGTATGAGCAATGGTAATAATTTGTTGACTGCCCTGGTTGACCAGAGAAACACAGAGAAGGAGAAAACAGCTCATGTCAAGTTCTTGACTGATCTTACCCGCTCCATTGAGAGATGTCGGACTGAACTGCTGGAGAAGATGGAGGAGCAGCAGAAAGCAGCAGAGAAACAGGAGGAAGAGCTGATTGAAGAGCTGGAGCAGGAGATCACTGAGCTAAAGATGAGAAACACTGAGCTGGAGCAGCTTTCACACACTGAAGATCACCTCCACCTCCTACAGGTCAGTCAACCTGATCTCTCTGATCAATCATAATGCAGTATATGACACCATAACACTCCCCATGATGAAGGATTTCTCCTCTCTCCTGCTGTAGATTTACTCATCGCTGTACAGCCCTAAAAACACCAGGAACTGGCCTGAGATCAGTGTGAAGACTCATGAGAGTCTGGAGACTCTGAGAAGAGCTCTGACTCAACTGAAGAACACTATAGATGAGAAACTCACACAAACTGGTATGTCAGTACACACACTGATCAGATAGAAACATGATATTTTCAGGATTCTTTAAATGAGATGTTAAGATCTGCTGATGTTTATTGTCATTAGTCTCTACAGAGCTGAAGTGGATGCAGCAGTATGCAGGTACAGTGTGACTCTGCACTACACTAGTTTACATTCATACACTAACTGCATTGATTACAGTGGTACAAACTGATTAAAAACTGAATTAAAAATTAAAACCATCAGCAATTCAAAATCTGTGTATTGTAAAGTTGTGATTGATATTCTTTGTTTTCTCAGTGGATGTGACTCTGGATCCTGATACAGCTAGTCCATATCTCATCCTGTCTGATGATGGAAAACAAGTGAGAGATGGAGACATTGAACAGAAACTCTCAGACAAACCAGAGAGATTTGATAAATGTCTCTGTGTCCTGGGAAAGGAGGGATTCTCCTCAGGGAGATTTTATTTTGAGGTGCAGGTGAAGGGAAAAACTGAATGGGATTTAGGAGTGGCCAGAGAATCCATTAACAGGAAGGGAAAGATCACACTGAGTCCCAGTAATGGATACTGGACTGTGTGGCTGAGGAATGGAAATGAATATAAAGCCTGTGATGATCCTCCTGTCTCTCTGTGTCTGAGAGTGAATCCGCAGCGGGTCGGTGTGTTTGTGGATTATGAGGAGGGTCTGGTCTCCTTTTATGATGTGGAGTCCAGCTCTCATATCTACTCTTACACTGGTCAGTCTTTCACTGAAAAACTCTATCCATATTTTAGCCCATCCTTAAACTATGAAGGTAAAAACTCAAACCCACTGATCATCACACCTGTCAATGATAATAAATGATTTTAAACTCCTAATATGAAATCTAATATTGAAATAATGATTTTTATAATTAAGTTAGCTTGAGAAAGAGAACTTACTGATCTGCTATTTTCTTCTGAGACTAAACTCTATCCATATTTTAGCCCATCCTTAAACTATGAAGGTAAAAACTCAAACCCACTGATCATCACACCTGTCAATGATAATAAATGATTTTAAACTCCTAATATGAAATCTAATATTGAAATAATGATTTTTATAATTAAGTTAGCTTGAGAAAGAGAACTTACTGATCTGCTATTTTCTTCTGAGACTAAATCTGTCGACACTAACTCGTCCTAGAGCTTTAACTCTACAAACTCCAAACTCAGCCCAGATCTTCAGACTGATCTGAAGTTAGTTGCTGTATCTTTTCTAACTGATCGGACTTACGGTTTTCCTAAAAATGACGATTAAAATTGGGAAAAATCCCATAGACTTACATTGACGGAATGTTCAAATGAGCAACACTTTTCAAATTCCAACTGTCAAAACTCCCAGAATCCTTTGAGACTCAAACTTCCCTTCTATGTACTGTATTTCTAATCCATTCAAACTCATTCAAACTCATCTATCTATCTATCTATCTATCTATCTCTATCATCTAACCATTACTATCTATCTATGCCTAGCAACCAGAATGCTAGTAACTTCCTAATCATGCTAATAACATGCTAACAACTTGCTAATCATGTTAAAAACATGCTAGCAAGATGCTAGTAACTTGCTAATCATGCTAGAAACATGCTAGCAACTTGCTAGTCATGCTATAAACATGCTAGCAACTTTGCTAATCATGCTAGAAACATGCTAGCAACTTGCTAGTCATGCTAGAAACATGCTAGCAACATGCTAGTAACTTGCTAATCATGTTTATAAAATCGTAAACATGTTAGGAACATGTTAGTAAAATGCTAATTATGTTATCTATCTATCCATCTATCTATCTGTCTCTGACAGACTGTATTGCTTTCAAAACATTCAAACTTTAACCTTTTAAAACTACTTTAGAATTCAAACTATTTCAGACTGAAAACCATCAAACTTAAAACTTTTTAAACTTTTTAAAACTTCTTAAACTTTATAAACTTTTCAAACCTTTTAAAACGTTCTGTTCCGGCTTTCTCAAGCCAACTTAAACATTTTTATCTAGTTACAAATCTGAAACCACTGTGCTGCTAGTTTTTTAATTAGTCATTTAATTTTACATTTTTAAATTCTATATGCTATAGTTACATTTTATTTAAATATGTAATGTAAATGTATAATGCTTGTTGAATAAAATAATTTTGTTCAACTTTTCATAATATTCATGCCATTTTTTGTCCGTATTTTCATTCAATAAAATGAAATTGGCTGTAAAATCTTATCAAAAAACAAACAAATCTACAGGTATGGTAACCTTAATAAATAGTTCTGTGATTTTACTGTGATAAATTAAATGGTAAAACTTTGATATATATCATAGAACTGTATGATTACTGTATTCATACACCACAGTATGTGCTTGGTACTTTAAGGAAGCTAAAAATACCATAATACAAAAAAAAAAAAAAAAAGAAAGAAAGAAAGAAAGAAAGCAAGAAAGAAAAAAAAGGAGTCAGAAGTGAATTAGGTTCTATTCTATTCTATTATATTATATTCTATTCGAAGCATTACAACAAAAAAAACAGAACAAAACAAAAAAAAAAAAAAAAATCAGAGAAAGTATGTCTGTAACACAAATGGTGTAAATTGACTTGCATGCCAAATTCTATTTCAGCATGAAATCCAGAATGATTATTGTTTATTGTGTTTATTGTGTTGTGAGTGTTCAGATCAGCAGTAAATATACTAATCCTTTCAATCTTGGAAGTAAACAACTAAACGAATCGTATCAATTTATAATTAATATATTTAAATTTAATATCTCTCATTAACCCACCACATGAGATGCTATTTATACTAATACCTTAATTATCTAACCAATAGGACTTGCTGCTGATTGTATCTGTCATTTGAGACAATTTAATATTTACAGCAGAGTTAATTTAATTAAGATTGTTATATATTGATCCCAGAATTAAGATGTTCAAAAAATAAATAAACCATGACTAATTGTAGTTTAATTTAATTTGATTTAATTTAATTTAATTTAATTTAACAGTTGAAATGCTGACTGACCAGACCAAACAGACTGACCAATCCAAAAACACTTTTGCTCTGTTGAAAAACACTTTTGTACCGATCACTTCCAAATTTTATGTCTTCAAAATGTCTTCACTTTCATTTATTAAATTACATTCACTATAAATACATTAAGAACTCAGTATTTATTAAATGTTTTCCTGTGTATTTACAGTAGGCCTGTTTTTGAAAGTGTTGTTCAGCATGTAATGTCGCAGCAGCGCCACCAGAGGGAGACATTAGCCCGTTAACATGAGCATTAGCTGCACAGTGATCATTGAACCAGTGACGAACATTACTGAACATTAGCTCGTGCAGTCAGCACCTCTCAGCTTTCTGTGTGTAGAAACTACCAGAGAGACCAAAATAGAGTTTCATAGACAGCACATAGAGAGCTGATGACATGCACTGGCCCTCAATATCCTGCCTATTTGTCTCTCTCTCACCTGTATGTCGGCTATTCAGTCTTAATAATATTGGATAAAATATGTTAAACTCATAATCACTCAATGTCACTTTCCTTCACATCCCACTTTGTTAAAGAAGGAGTGTTATTATGGATTACAGACTCATATTTTAACCAGAAGCATCTGTTTGAAGTTAAAAACATCTTAATAATGGATTTGTC
>NW_026129418.1:41627-57533 GCF_022985175.1 Labeo rohita | reverse complement strand
AGCCAAGCAGGGTCGGGCCTGGTTAGTGCTTGGATGGGAGACCGCCTGGGAGTACCAGGTGCTGTAAGCTTTTGGCTTTTCTTCACTACTGATATAATATGCTGGCTTTCAGGGGGGGCTGACCTTTAAATAGCCCACACTTTGTGACAACCCTCGCTTATGGCCATACCACCCTGAGGCGCTAGAGAGCATCAGAGAGTGAGTGGCTGCAGTAGGAAGAGATAGGCACTTTCACATTGCTTTTTGTTTGTCTGATTTTAAGTCTTTATTTTTGTGCTTTGAGAAGTTTATTAAAATGGCGGATTTTCTGGAAAAAAGAAAAGGACTGGTATCATGGAAAGAGAAGGAGGTCGGAGATGAAGAAATGAATCCAAATACAGTTGAAGGGAATATACAAGAAGACAATATTCAAGAAAATACTGATGAAACTTGGGCTATGGTTGTTTCAAGGAGAAAACAGCAAGCAAAAACAACGGAACAAGAAGGAAAGAGAGATCTACAAACAAAAAAAGTTGCTGAACTTGCAAAAGGAGGTGAGCAAAATCAGTCTTTCAACAATCAACGTCAACAAATGATAAACAGATTAAAGAAAAAAACACTATCAAAGAGAATACAAGAAAGAAGCTACAGTTACATTAAATGTGAAGGATACAGTAAGTACAACAATTATAATGATAATTAAAGCAGTAGAAGATATAGTGGGAATTGGCAAACTTATTGGGCTTAGAAGAAAAACAAACAATGACTTTGAAATGACAATGGAAAATGAGATGGACTGTGAAGTGATGATGGATGGAATTATGATAAATGGTCAGAAATGTGAAATCAGAAAATTGTGCGCAACGGAAAGAATGGTCTCTTTTTTTAATTTGCCTAGTTACATAGAAGATGAGGAAATCATTCACAAATTGAACAGTTTTGGTGTAACTCCAATTCTCCCTGTGAGAAGAAGATATCACCCGGGGACAACAGTGGCAGACGGAACACGCTTTTTGAGAGTAAGGTTCCCAAAGGAGGTGGCATCTTTACCATACACAACAAAATTTATGACTGAGGAAGGAGCTCAGTATTTCAGAGTAATTCACGATAACCAACGGAAAACATGCAGGATCTGCACAAGTACAGAGCATGAGCTAAAGGACTGCCCTCAGTTTCTCTGCAGGAATTGCCTGGAGCAGGGGCATTATGCGCGGGACTGTACAGCTCCGCGGTGCCAAGGCTGCAACAGAGCAATGATAAGGTGCAGATGTGAGACGGACGAGGAGGAAAATAAAGAAATGGATATGGAGATACAGGAAGAGATGGGGGGCACTCAAACTGAAACATCAAATCAATTATCAGAACAGACTGAAGGAGGAGATGACAAACAAAATTATGTAGAAGAGGGGGAGTATAACCTAGAGGAGAATGCAGTAAGGAGTGGGACTAAAGCATGTGTAACGGAGATGGACAAGGAGCCTGAGGAGAACGACAAGGTGGACTATCAAAAGACACATGGAAAGGAGAGAACTGAGGACAATAAAACAAAAACGCAGTATGAGGTAAGAGAAACAGGAAATGGGGAGAAGAACATTGAAACAGAAGACAAGATAAAGGAAAGACTGAACAGAGTAAAAAGTGTTATAGACATTGAAAAGGTACTTAAGAAACAGAAAATAAGAAGAGAAGAGCGTAATGAAATGATGGAAAAGAGAAGAGCTGAAACGAGTGGTTCCACATTTGTGGTTTCAGAAGAAACTGAATTAGATTGATAGGTAGTTGTCTGTTCACTCAACTCTTTCTTTTAATGAGCTCTTTATGGGTTGCATCTCTGAATGCAAGAGAATTATCAAAACCTGAGAAATTTCAGAGATTGGTGTATTTGATTAAGGACTGTGATGTGTTATGTTTACAAGAAACTTTCTGGAATCAAGAGGTTGTGGAAGCTTTGAAAAAGTTTTGGGATGGAGACATTTACTTTAACAATGATCAGAGTAAAAAAAAAAAAAGGAGTTGCGATATTAATTAGAAGGGGTGTGAGTAAAGAAATAAATGAAATATATTCTGACAAGAAGGGGAGAATAATGGCAGTAAAATTAATAAAGATGGATAAAGAAATAATAATATGTAACATACATGCACCAAACGAAGAGGGACAAAGGATTCTTTTTTATAGGAGTTTGAATGCATTAATTGAAGGATGGCAAAATGTTTTCTTGCTGGGTGACTTTAACACTGTATTAGAAAGAGTAGATGTCAGTGATTGTATGGTGTTTAGGAGGGATGGAGAAAGAAATGAATTATTTGAACTGATTAAAGAATATAATTTAATAGATGTTTGGAGAAAAAGAAACAGAGCTAAAAGGGAATTTTCAAGACAACAAATAGTAAACAATGCTTTAAAGCAAAGCAGAATTGACTTGTTGTTGAGTGGTAAAGAGATAGAAAATTACGTAATGAAAATTTATTATAAGCCATACAGTGAAAGTGATCATGACTTTTTGCATGTAAGAATAGACTTATGTAATGTGGAGAGGGGTCCTGGAGTTTGGATATTAAATACAGAACTTTTGAAAAATGAAATTTTTAGAACAGATATAGAGAATTTAATAGTTAATAGTTTAGATAATGCTTTATATGATGATGATAAATGTTTTTGGTGGGATAATCTTAAAATAAAAATTAAGAATTTTTCTATAGAATATTCCAAGAAAATACAAAATTTAAAAAGAAGAAAGGAAAAACAAGTGAATAACGAATGGTATGAAGAAATGAGAAAAGCAGCTGAAGGTACATGTGATGTAGAGAAAATTATATTTTTAGAAGGGAAAATTAAAGAAATAGAGGAAGAAAAATGCAGGGGAGCCATTATAAGAAGCAGATCTAAGAATATGGTTGAAGGAGAGAGAAGCACAAAATATTTCTTTGAACTGGAAAGGACAAGACAACAAGCAGAAATTATCAACAGGATAGAGAAGGAAGAAGCGACTGTTACAGATAAAGAAGGGATTTTAAAAGAGGTGAAAAATTATTATTCTAATTTATTTCAGAAAGAAGGTGTGATTTTAGAAGATGAAGAATTTTTATTGAATCATATAACTGCAAAAGTTAAAGATGATGACAAAAACATGTGTGATCAAGATACAAATGAAGAAGAAATAGAAGAAGCAATTAATCAGATGAAGAGTGGGAAAAGTCCTGGAATTGATGGATTACCTGCTGAGTTTTATAAGGTTTTTAAGAATATATTAACCCCTGTGCTAAATGATGTTTTTATGGACATTTTTAAAAAGGGGCAGCTTAGTAACAGCATGAAAAAAGGATTGGTGAAGATACTTTATAAAAAAAAAAAAGGTAACAGAGGTGAACTGAAAAATTACAGACCTTTGAGCATGTTGAATACAGACTATAAAATTTTAGCAAAAACATTAGCAAATAGACTAAAGAAGGTAATGCCGAATATTATCAAAACTAATCAAGCATATGGAGTTTTAAATAGAGACATATCTGATACAACTAGTAATATTAGAGACATAATTTGGTACATGAAGGAAAAAGGTGAAAGGTGGATACTTAATCAGTGTGGATTTGGAGAAAGCTTTCGATAGAACTGAACATAAGTATTTATTTAATATTCTTAAAAAGTTTGGTTTTGGGGAAGAATTTGTGAAATGTATGAAATGTCTTTATACAGGAATTTTAAGTGGTATCAAAGTAAATGGGTTTTTAACTGATTTTATCAATGTAACAAGATCTTAGACAGGGATGCCCACTGTCTGCTTTACTATACACACTAGCTGCTGAACCGTTAGGTTTGGTAATAAGTAAAATGGAGGATATAAGGGGTATTTTGATTGAAAATAGTGAACTGGAACAAAAGATATTTCAGTATGCCGATGACACTACCATGATATTACAGTTTTTTTCAATTGTTTACACACAATTTTGAAAACCGGGTTCTTTTTTTCAAAATATATTCACAATTATCCAAACACCACACTCAATTTGCAGAATTCCTAGATTGTTTGCAAAATGATACACTTCAGTCAAAACATACACACTTCAGTCAAAACATACACATTTCAGTCAAAACATATACACATATTTGTGAAAATGCTATTAATTTTTTTTTTTTTTATTTAACCAACACAGTCCTCAATGATCAGACACTATTATAGACAGTTTCACACTGCTGTGATAAATAAAAAACACATTTGTAAAAAAAAAACTAATTTTAGGAAATAGCATGTGCTAGATTTTTGGGCAGACATTGTTATGTAAGCGATCATTTCGATGACAAAACAAAATAGTGACAAACCCACAACATTCTTCATGATTAGTTTGAGATATAGGGAGAATGTACACAAATAGGCCTACTATAAACTTACCAAGCACTGCACAACACTGATGCTGCAGACTGAATATTTCAAGTATTTATTTCAATTCAAGAAATACAGTATTTCTTACCATAATCAGTTACAGTAATCAACCAACAATGAAATCAATGAAACAAATAAAATCTGTAGACAAATAAAAATTACATGAAGTACATACAGTTTGACTCTGAAAAAAAAAAAAAGCAACACAAATACTGTAACTATTCCTCATCTCTCCGTCTGGCTGGATCAGGCCATAAGATTTCATCCACATCACAGGCTATGTCTTCATTGGCAAGGCACCGTTGGAAGAATCACCTTGAGTGACGAATCCACCCCTGCACAGAAGCTGCTTCGATTTGATCACATGCCTGTCAAGAAATGCAAGTATTAGATTTGCATTATAGGGTCCCAGATTTGCATGGTGGTGGAGGACCCCATTTTTTGTGATAGCAGCGCAGAGGGTGATGTTACCCCCTCGCTGCCCTGGCACATTGGTGATTGCCCTGTGTCCAATTACATTTCTCCCTCGTCTTCGTGTTTTTGCAAGGTTAAATCCAGCCTCATCCACATATATAAATTCATGCTGAATTTGTTCTGCATCCATTTGCAAGACTCTCTGAAACACAGTAAAAGACAATAGGATGCTATTCAATATCTATTGCAAATTTTTTTTGTGCCAGAACATTATGAGCAGTGCACAATACCACACCATAGCAGTAAAATGAACAATACATACCTCCACATACTCAGTGCGCAGATGTTTCACTCTCTCTGAATTTCTGTCAAATGGTACCCGATACAGTTGCTTCATGTGTACTTGATTTTTCTTGAGGATTCGAGCTAATGTTGACAGAGAGACTCGTTGGATGTTATTGAAAATACGGTCATCGTTGATGATATTGGCTTGGATTTCTCGCAGTCTGATACAATTATTGGCCATAACCATGTTCACAATGGCGGCCTCTTGTGCACGGGTGAACATAGGGCCCCTTCCACCTTGGTGTCCTCGACCCTCAATCCTATCTGAAAAATATACTGTATATATATAAAAAAAATACACATGCAGCCTACTGTCTAATGTCACAGTAAACAATATTGATGATAAGTACAGCAAGCTTAAGTTTCAATGTACTGTGTGGTTAGCTTACCTGTTTTCTCGATGAAATGTCCGAATTACTGACGCAACAGTATTTCTGCTGAGATTTGGTTGAACTCTTTGTCCAGCTTCCATCAGTGTCAGTCCATGGTTGATAACATGGTCAATAAGTGTTGCACGGATTTCTTGAGTCAAATTTGGTCCTCGTCTACTTTGTTCAGGTTCTATCAACTCTTTACAGTTTTTTTCAACTGCTTACACACATTTTCAAAACTTTGCCCCTTTTTTCAAAACTTTACACACAAATCTAAGAATTACACACACAAAATGTAAAATGCTTCACATCTCTTGCAAAATGAAGCACTGCATTCAAAATATCACAAACACGTCTCAAAAGCAAACATTTGTCTTACATTGGAAACACATTTGTCATAATATTATATTTTTGCATATATCATATACACACAGTTACTCAAAACCTAAAGTTCTTCTTTCATTAACTCGTGTATATTTCTGTACAAGAATGAAAGTAATTGGCAGAGAGATGTTGAAAAATTCACAGTAAACAAGAAAGCAAGATTGAAACCAAGATTTTAATTTTTTTTTTTTTTTTTTTTTTGACTGTAAGCATTTGTGGTTGTGAATAAAGTACTACACAGTACAAAAGAAAAGAAATACACTACCAGTCAAAAGTTTTCGAACAGTAAGATATTGTTTTTTAAAGAAGTCTCTTCTGCTCACCAAGCCTGCATTTATTTGATCCAAAGTAGAGCAAATACAATCTATATTTTTTAAATTATTCTTACTATTTAAAATAATTGTTTTATATTTGAATATATTTTAAAATGTAATTTATTTCTGTGATTTCAAAGCTGAATTTTTACCATCATTACTCCAGTCACATGATTCTTCAGAAATCATTCAAATATTCAGATTTGCTGCTCAATAAACATTTATTATTATCATTATTATTACTATTATTATTATTATTATTATTATTATTATTATGTTAAAAACAGCTCAGTAGAATTTTTTTCAGGTTTCTTTGATGAATAGGAAGTTCAGAAGAACAGCATTTATCTGAAATAGAAGTGTTTTGTAACATTATAAATGTCTTTATCCTTACTTTTGATCACTTTACAGTTTTTTCTGATGGCTTAAACCCTAACTGTGATTCTTATTGCACAATTTCTAAAACTATTAATACTTATAGCAAAACCACTCACTGAGTTTGCACAACTAAAAGCACAAACACTGCTTTGCACTCAGTTTGCAATTTTGTAACACACACTTTGCAAAACTGTAGGTACAATCCACTGCACAGCACTCTTTTTGCAGAACTGTAAACACAACTCACTGCTTTACTCTCAATTTCCAAATGATCAACACACTCATAGCAAAACTATACACATTTATGGCTATTATTTACACTATTTTGCCAACTGTCTGGCACACTGCCACATGTGAAAACTGTTTTAGATAATTGGTTCACTTTGCAATCAGCCTAAGCACTATAAATAAGCTACAGGTAAGCTGTCCGTGTGGAGTACAATGGAGGGAGCAGGAAGAGTGAGAAGAGTGAGAATTAGAGGAGGCCGAGGAAGAGGACGTGGAGGTGAAGAAGTAGGAGGAAGAGGACAACAAGGACAAGGAGGTGAAGTTAGAGGAAGAGGACAAGGAGGAGTAAGAGGAGGACGAGGAGGGGGAAGAGGAAGGGTAAGAAGAGTAAGAAATAGAATTACTGATGACATCAGAGCTACAATAGTGGACCATGTAATCAACCATGGAATGACCCTGAGGGAAGCTGGCCAACGGGTTCAGCCTAACTTGAGCCGCTGCACTGTAGCAAGCATCATAAGGACATTTTGAAATGAGAATCGGTTAGTACAGTCACTTTGCACTAAGATTTGTAGCACTGCCATATTCTAATGAGAAACACAACAATACCATAGATGTAAAAATACTGAAATTGTTACTTTACAGAATTGCTAGAGGCAGAGGAAGAATGTTCACTGCAGAACAAGAAACCCATATAGTCAATATGGTGATTGCAAATAATTCCATAAGGCTACGCGAAATTCAGCAGCGCATAATTGAGGATGACACCACCTTCCAAAACATACACAATGTGAGCATTTCTGTATTAGGTCGTGTACTTGCCCACAACAGAATCCGAATGAAACAAATCTACAGAGTACCTTTTGAAAGAAACAGTGAACGTGTAAAACAGCTGCGATATGACTATGTGTACCAATGATACTGTAGTATCATTGGTACTGAATCTGGAAGTGCATACTGTAGTGCTGTGCATGGGCCTGCTGTACTGAATTAGTTTCGTCTTGTCTAGAGAGTGATGGAGCTAGAGGCAGATGTCATGGGTCATGAGCAGGTTTTTGTGGATGAGGCTGGTTTTAACCTCACTAAGACAAGGAAACGTGGCAGGAACTTTATTGGACACCGTGCCATAATCAATGTCCCAGGACAACGTGGTGGTAACATAACTATGTGTGCAGCTATAAGTCAAAATGGTGTTGTTCACCATCATGCAACCCTGGGCCCATATAACACTGCACACATTATTACATTCCTGGACACCTTACATGATATGCTCACTAATGTTCAGAGACCAGAGCAGACCAGATACGTCATCATATGGGACAATGTTAGTTTCCATAGGGCTGCTTTGGTCCGCAACTGGTTTACAGATCACCCACTCTTCACTGTACTCAACCTCCCCCCCATACTCTCCATTCTTGAATCCAATTGAAGAGTTCTTCTCTGCCTGGCGCTGGAAGGTCTATGACCGTCATCCCCATCAACGCATGGCCCTTTTACAGGCAATGGAGGAGGCATGTGGGGATATTGACCAGGCATCATGTCAGGCCTGGATACGCCATTCCAGAAGATATTTTCCCCAGTGCCTTGGACTAGAGGACATTGCATGTGATGTAGACGAAATTTTGTGGCCGGACCCAGAGAGACAACACGATGTAGACTGATTTCTTTTTTTTCCTCAGTGAAATTACTATTTTGTTTAGACTTGGAAAAAAACACTTGTGTTTGTTTTGATGTGTGTAAACAAACACCAGTACTTGAAGTTTGGATCCCTCTATGTTTACAGAACTATGACAAAAGTATGACCTCAAACTGACATAGCCTACCTTGTGCACAGAGAAAGCAAAAGCCAGATGTGTTTTTTATTCATACCATCAGTGTGTAGTTGGTGCATTGTGTGCTTATTAATGTGATGGCTTGTGTTAACTGTTTGATACAAAAATGCCATTTTTACGAAGGTTTGAAGAGTTAAGCAAGGTTCATTAGCTTTTGCAAGAAAACTACAATTTTTTCCTGCTTTGGTGAAGGGTTTTCTTATTTGTGTGTAGAGTTCTGCAAAAATAGCCAATAGTTACAAAAAATGTGCTTAAGCCATCAGAAAAAACTGTAAAGCATCTTTAAATAAAATTATGACTCCAAGCTTTTGAATGGTATAGTGTATAATGTTACAAAATTTCAGACCAGTGCTGAACTTTATCTTTTGTTTCATCAAAGAATCCTGAAAAAATGTACTCAACTGTTTTAAATATTTATAATAATAATAAATGTTTATTGAACAGCATACTAGAATGATTTCTGAAGCATCATGTGACACTGAAGACTGGAGTAATGATGCTGTAAATTTAGCTTTTTGTATATATTACAATATATTACTTTTAAAACATATTCAACTATAAAGCAGTTATTTTAAAAAGTAAAAATATTTTACAATATCACTGCTTTTGCTGTATTTTGGATCACATTAATGCAGGCTTGGAATTACCAAAAAAAAAAAAAAAAAAACCCTAATTTTGAAAATGGTGATTATTCCAAGGCCTATTCTAAACTCATGATTGGTTGGTGTTCAGTAAAGCAATGAGTGTTTGCACATGTGAGGTGTTAGTGTGAGGCACTGACGAATTAGTGTGGCATTTTGATTGGTTGTGTTTGAAAAAGAAAATCAAGATACTTCCTGTTAGATTCTTGTGTGTTACATAAGGAATTGTGTTTTGCAAAAAGTATTTTATTAAATTGAAAACTGAGTCAAAGGCCAAGAATTAGTGTATGGTTTTGCAGATCTAGTGTGTGGTTCTGGTGTTTGAGTGTCAGGTTTTAGAAACTGTGTGACAAGTAAAGATTTTGTGTGAAAGCAGCAGAAAAAAAAACTGTAAGTCCTTCTCTACCTCTTCCTCTACCTAGGCCTCTTCCTCTACCTCCTCTTTCTCTACCTCCTTCTCCTCTTCCTCTACCTAGGCCTCTTCCTCTATCTCCTTCTTCTCCTCTTCCTCTACCTCCTTCTTCTCCTCTTTGAGATCCCCCTCTCATTCTCACTCTTCTTATAGCTCCTTCCATTTTTGATGAATACAGGTGAACTCACCTGCTGCCTTTTATAGCACACCTGAGTGCTGTGTTTTCAAATTAGCTTGTGGATGTGATTATCCAATTCGTTCATTAGTGTGGTCATTGGCAATCCGGGGCTTTGTAATGACAAGGAAGTAACCTCACAATCCTTATCTGTCGAAATGTGTGTAGAGTTTTACAAATCACTGTGTGTAATGTTTTGCAAAAAGAGTAAAGCAGACATTGTGTGTAATGTTGTGCAAATCTGTGGCGGTGTTTTGCTCCTTGGAGTAGAATTTTGCAAATTGTGTGGAAATTTTTATTTTAGAGTGTAAAATATCATAAAAAACTGTAAAAGATTATAGTAGTGTGCAAAAAGCAATGGGAGTTTTTGGAGTTGATGAAGTTGATGAAATAAGAACAAGGGATTTAATTTGGGAGGAGGTTTTAGGAAGTATGGAAAAAAGAATAAATTTCTGGAAACAAAGAGATCTGTTTTTAAAAGGAAAGGTTTTAGTTTTACATTCTCTTTTTTTATCCAAGATGTGGTATGTTTTAAGTGTAGTAAGTATGCCACAGTGGGTTAATAAGAGAATAAAGGCTTTTGTATTGAATTTTTTGTGGAATGGAAAACCACCTAGAATTGCATATAAAACTATAATTGGAAAGGTGGAGGAGGGTGGTCTAGGTCTTATAGACCCTTTCATAAGAATGAAAAGTATGAGAGTTAAAACAATGAAAAAGTTTTTAAGCAATAACGGTTTTACATGGAAAAGAATAATGTTTTTTTTATTAATGAATGTGGACAGATGGGTAATGATTTTATATGGATGAAATTAAAAGAAAACATGATAAGAAAAATGCCTGAATTTTACAAAGAAGTTTTAAAAGCATGGACAGATTTTAATGAACATATTAAGGTAGAACCAAAGGGTAGAAAACAAATTTTACATCAACCTTTTAAATCAAAATATAAACATGAATGGAAATACTATGTTTTATAACGACTGGTATAAAGCGGGAATTAAGCAAATCAAAGACATTTTATATGAAGTGAAACCAGGGTTTTTACCTCTACAAGCTATAATCGACACATTAGAAGAGCAGGAAGATATAAAGAGTATTAAGACCATTGAAAACTTATACAAAAATTTAAAAGAGGCTATACCAGTCAACTGGATAAAGGATATAAATATATATGAAAATGGAAATGAAAGTGACAAACCTGAAGTGTTTTGTATAAAAGGAGATACAAATGTCCCTTTAAATAGTTGTGTTTTAAGAACTTTTTATTCTTTTTTTCAAAATGATGTTTTTGAGGAACCTAAAGCTAATGCATATTGGAAAAGACTCTATCCTCATTTAGATGTGAAAGATATATGGGCAACAGTAAGAATGACTTTTAAAAGTCCCATGTTAGAAAACTTTGACTTTTTATTAAGGCATAATTGTATTTTGAGTGAGATGAGATTGTGTAAAATGAGATTGTGTTTCTCTTTCCTTCTGTGATTCTGCTTGTAAACAGCAGGTGTTGATCATTATTGGTCAATCATGACATAATGATCTCATTAACTCCAACACTGTGTGAATGCTACTTGAACACTCTGTAGTGTGGAAACACATGAACACTGAGCAGTGCTTATTGAACACTGGGAACTATTACATACATTGACCTGTTTCATTCACGTATGACTGATGCATATGAATCACATTATGTTTATTAATATGATTATATTAAATCTATGTAATTTAAATGGATGGAAAAATTGTATGTAATTGAATTACATAAAGTTTAAACTTAGAACAAAACATTTTTTTGAGTGAATCTATTTTGTTCTCTACAAACTTAAAAGCAAAAAACAAAAAAAGAAAAAAACAGGTGCTTTGTTGAAGGACTTGACACTTCATCTGGACTGAAAGACTGAAAGACCCTGGATTGTTAATATTGTTGTGCAGACATACACTGGCGCTCAAACATTTGGAATCAAGAAGTTTTTTAAAGGTTTTTAAATGCTCATCAAGGCTGCATTTACTTGATTAAAAATACAGAAACAAACAGCAATATTGCAAAATGTTATTACAATATAAAATAATGTTTTTTATTTTAATATATTTTAAAATATAATTTATACCTGTGACGCAAAGCTAAATTTTCAGTATCATTACTCCAGTCTTCAGTGTCACATGATCAATGTTGAAAACAGTTGTGCTGCTTAATATTTTTTTGGAACCTGTAAGACTGTTTTTCAGGATTATTTGACTAACACTTGACTTTACACCACTGTTCAAAAGTTTGGGGTCACTAAATTTTTATTCTTTCTTTCTTTTTATTTTTTTTTAAAGAAATTAATAGTTTATTCACAAAGGATGTGTTAAATTAATAAAAAGTGATAGCACAGATTTACATTGTTGGAAAAGATTTGTAATAAATGCTGTTCTTTTTAACGTGTTATTAATAAAAGAATCCTGAAGAAAGAATCACAAGTTCCAAAAAAAATATTTGGCAGCACAGCTGTTTCCAACATTTTATAATAAATCAGCATATTAGAATATATATATATATATATATATATATATATATATATACACACACACACACACACACACACACACACACACACACAAATGATTGAAAAAAATAAAAATAAAATAATTTAAAATAGCCAAAGACATATTTCCACAAACAAGACATCATCATGAGGTCACATGACCAGGAAGTTAAATAGATGAACAGGAAGTTGAATATTTGAAAAATTCACCAAAAATGCACAAAATCATATTTCCAAAATCCAAGTCATGTATGATGTGTGTCATGATTGTGTGAAGATATTACAACTGGTGTGACATCATCAGGTCACATGACCAGGAAGTTAAATAGATTTGAATATTTAAAAAATTCATTAAAAATACACAAAATCATATTTCCAAAATACAAGTCATGTATGATGTGTGTCATGATTGTTTGAAGATATTACAACTGGTGTGACATCTTTGGGTCACATAAACAGGAAGTTATATAGGATTTAAGATTTCAAAAATGTATAATAAATGCACAAAATATATATTTACATTGTAGGTGATTTGAGCCATTTAGATAAAACAACCACAATGTTAAATAAATTTAGTTCATTAGGCATGCAGTTTTCTTAGGCTACATATTCATAACAGATACATTAATCATTTAAAATGCAAAAAATAATCCTTATCTGCACTCAATCAACTTGCTAACATAAACTACACATGTAAAAGGACCATGGTATTACTGTTTTATTATGGAAAATGCACATATTTGGAGTCGGCGGATGCAGCGGATGAGTGCAGACGTGTGTTCGTGAGCTCTTGGTAGTGGCACCTAGCATCTGCCTTTATCCTGATTTAACCTCTCATCAATTTAATTTGTTTGCAAGAGGCAAAGATATTAAGATCACCTTTGTATGGCAAGCTACAACTTTCGACATAAAAAGCAAAAGAAAGCCACAACTCAAACTCCACGGCACCTGCACGCGGTAACCACAGGAAACATGGCGGACGGGGAAAAAGAAACATCCTTCAGCAAACTTCTCCTTGCCATTCAAGAAACTAAAGACGACCTCACAAAGCATATTGACAAGAAAACAGCCGACATACAAATAACATTAACGAAAATCGAGTCTTCACTCTCCACTCTGGCGGAACAGGTTGAGGAGATACAGACACGAGTGAGTACAAATGAAGATAATATCAAAGATGCGCGCGACCGTGTTGGCGAAATGGAGAAATTGATAACGCACCTCAAAGACAAAACTGACGACTTGGAAAACCGCAGCAGGAGGTCTAACATTAGGATAACAAATGTGCCAGAACAAGCAGAGGGTCGTGATGCTGTGGGATTCTTGGAAAAGTTTATACCGGAAATACTGGGGAAGGATAACTTCACCTCACCTGTCACTTTAGAAAGAGCACATCGCATCGGGAAGAAGTTGGATAGACCGCGCCCCATCATCGCCAAATTCCTGAACTTCAGAGACAAAGAAAAAATCCTTCGACTGGCCTGAAGTAAAGGAGAGTTGACATACGAGAACAAAAGGATATCATTCTACCCAGATTACAGCGCAGACCTGCAGCGAAGGAGAGATGAGTTCCGTGACGTGAAGAGGATATTGCGAGAGAAGGGAGTGGAATACGCGCTGATCTACCCAGCCCAGCTTCGCATTAAGTATCTGGAAACAGTTAAGTTTTTCTCCACCCCAGCAGAAGTGCAACGCTTTTTTAAAGACATTCCAAGTGAGTAATAAAACTAATCAAAGTGACAGCAGTACACAGTCCATCGTCATAAACGCTGATGAGAAGTGTTATGATTCAAGATACGACATAATAGTCGAATACGGTCATCTTCAAATGTTTAAAATAACGGAGACATTGACTGATGATAAACTGTGGAACCTACGTGCAAACTAATCTACATGATGTTAGGGTTAATACCAGAATGGTAGAATTGGATTATAGTTTTCTATAACTTGCATATTTCTGCCTTATTTCAACTATTGCAAAATTGCAAACGTTCTTATACAAACTGTTATGAGTGGCCAGTGTTTAATTAACAGCAGTTGCTGGAGCCACACCTGTTGCTTAAGAGAGTTAACGTTACCTACCTAATGTGTTTTAGTTACAAGGGTTTTATTAGGCGGGTTTTTACTTTAATGTTTTGGGGTTTTGTATGGTTTCTCACTAAAACTCAAATTTCTGCTTACTCACATAATCCAGATTATTCTCAGGTTCAGATTCAGATTATCCTTCTGAGACATCTACACGAAAAATTTATAGTATGGGTAAACTAACATGTATATCTTGGAATATAAGAGGGATCAATTCACCAATTAAAAGGAAGAAAATGTTGACATATTTGAAGAGGCAAAAGGTAGACATTGCATTTATCCAAGAGAGCCACCTCACTGACTCTGAACATCTAAAACTGTGCAGAGACTGGGTGGGTAATGTTTTCTACTCCTCTTTCTCCTCAAAAGCAAGAGGTGTTGCTTTGCTTATTAATAAGCACTTGAACTTTAAATTAAACTCGGTTGAAAAGGATCAAAACGGCAGATTTTTACTTGTAGATTGTGAAATAAATAGGAACAAGATATCCTTAGTGAATATATATGGGCCCAATTATGATGACCCGTTGTTCTTTAACAATCTGATTATGAAACTGGCTACAATTGGGGGTCAATGTGTTGTGGGAGGAGACTTCAATCTGGTTTTAAATCCTCTTTTGGATCGATCACTACCCAAAACATCTTTACTATCAAAGGCAGCAACAGCACTAAACCAGGGTATGAAAGATATAGGCATAACTGACGTGTGGCGAAATCTTAATCCAAACCAGAGGGATTTCTCTTTCTTTTCACCTACCCATAATACACATTCTAGAATTGACATGTTCTTAATGCCACAAGGTATGATAGCTACAGTTATAGAATGCTCCTATCTACCAGCTACCTTCTCAGATCATAATCCCATAAAACTCTCATGGATGGCTGATATTCCGCAACCCACAACCCGCAGGTGGAGATTTAAAAATTACATGTTGAAAGATCCTGAGTTTATTTCATATATGACTACCAATATTGAAATATTTCTTGATGCCAATGCAAATTCCTCCTCGCATGCCAACATTTGGGAAGCTCTTAAAGCCTACATGAGAGGTCATATTTTATCATACAGTGCCCACAAGGTAAAACAAATGAGAGAGAGACTCACCAAATTGGAAAGAGATATTAAAAAGCAGGAACAGGAATACATTGCCACCAAAAAGGAAGAACACCTTAATACACTAAAAAAAACAAGGATGCAGTATAATAATCTATGTACCAGCAAAGAGGAAGCAGCTATGGCCAGAACTAGATATCACTATTATGAATTCGGAAACAAAACAAGTAAACTCTTGGCATGGCAAATTAAAAAGGAAACATCTGATAAATTTATACACTCAATATTAACCGAGGACGGCAGACTCCTTGATAACTCACCATCCATTAATGCAGAATTCAAACAATTTTACGAAAATTTATATATAACTGGGCAGGATGCTGAAAATATTGG
>NW_026129418.1:0-41127 GCF_022985175.1 Labeo rohita | reverse complement strand
GAATGGCAAGGAGAAGTTTGCTGAAGGATGTTTCTTTTTCCCCGTCCGCCATGTTTCCTGTGGTTACCGCGTGCAGGTGCCGTGGAGTTTGAGTTGTGGCTTTCTTTTGCTTTTTATGTCGAAAGTTTAATGCCTCTTGCAAACAAATTAAATTGATGAGAGGTTAAATCAGGATAAAGGCAGATGCTAGGTGCCACTACCAAGAGCTCACGAACACACGTCTGCACTCATCCGCTGCATCCGCCGACTTTTTCTCAAAATATTTTGACTGTAATCTCGCAAAGTTAGATTTTGTATTTTTTAACGTGGCACACAGTCAAAAAAAATGATGTGAACAGAAAAAACAAAAAGGCAACTGTGTGTACCTCTTTTTATCTTGACATTCATTCGTTTTGCTCTTTTTGTTCTTATGTTTCTTGCTTTTGTTTTTCTTGGTTTTGCTTTTCTTTGTTTTTCTTCGTTGAGGAGTCTCTTCTGAACTTGAAGAGTCAGAAGAGTCACATATGAATCTTCTGTGACTGATGACTCTCCATCAGTTGATGTGTTCCCATCACTTGATAGGTCAACAGCACCAGTTCTTCACGTGCCACTGATGTACTAGAAATCAGGTCATCTGAATGAAGAAATATATTGCATCAAAATGATCACAAATGCAATATAGAATTTTGATTTGGTTTTACTGTCATTGCATGATACATAAAATTAAATTAAGGTGTACACAGCAAAATCCCCAGTGTTAATTTAACACTCTGAGTGTGGACACATATAAACACTGAAGCAGTGTTAAAGTTAACGAGATAATTAGGTGATTAACAAAGTGATGATTGATCATTATTGAAGACACCTGATGTTAATAAGCAGAATCACCAAAGGAGAAAACCAACATTTTTAAGCAACCATTATAGTGGTCAGTGTTTGCATTAGTTGGGCTCTTGACCCTTAAATCATCAATATTAGGTCTTGTTTGGCTGCAATTATTGAGTTATAACAGCCAGACAAGCAAAGCGCAAAAGTCAATAAGATGACATTGACTGTGCTTGACTTAATCATCATATAGTGACTTGAGTATTTGACATAGAATTTCCTTACAGATTACAAAAAAAACTGAACAAAAGATCAATCAGTTTTGCCATAATCAGACAGATGATGAAAAAAAGTTGATCTTAATTTAGACACACAGACATGAAGAATCACTGTGAGAATCACAACAACGGTGACCATCAAAAAGCGTGTTGTAGCCAATCAGAACTCATCCATGACTCCCATCATGCATTGCGGCATGAATAAATGATGAGAGTTCAGAGTTGATCTGTTTATCTGAATATGCCGTTTGTCACCATTGTTAAGATTCATGGGCTGGTTCTTGATGTCTATGTGTGCCTAGGTGAAATATTTTTTTTTTAAACCGGTTGTAAAAAAAAAATCTTTCCAAAATGTATAGGAAGTGCTGGATCTTCTGTGGATTGTCAAGGCTATTACAATAAACAAACACAAAAAAAATCCTAACTTAGAGATTAGACTCTAGGTGATTTACATCAAACAATGAATATGTTAAAACATAATCAGCTGGTGACTTGAGCTTTTGGCTTGTCTGGCTGTTTCAACTGAAATACAGCAGCCAAACAAGACCTAATATTGATGATTTAAGGGTCAAGAGCCCAACTAATGCAAACACTGACCACTATAATGGTTGCTTAAAAATTTTGGTTTTCTCCTTTGGTGATTCCGTTATTAACATCAGGTGTCTTCAATAATGATCAATCATCACTTTGTTAACCACCTAATTATCTCGTTAACTGTAACACTGCTTCAGTGTTTATATGTGTCCACACTCAGAGTGTTAAATTAACACTGGGGATTTTGCTGTGTATTGTACTTTTTTCTTAGGAATTCAACTACACAAATATTTGGACTTTGGACGTATTTTATTGCTTTTATTGATTCCATCCTCCACAGTTTTATGACTGAGATTAAGATGTTTTTCCCTTACAGTTGTACTTTAGCACAACAAGTTATACTTAGAAGACCATTTTCTCTGCCTAACTTTACTGGAAGGATTACATACCTGGAAACTATTTCTCAAAGAAGAGGAAAATTGTATGTTAATATCTTGTGCGTGAATTATACAGAAATCACACAGATGTGGACCTGAAGTGTGCCCTTTTATCGGCCACAATGTGAGTATTTTTTATCACACTGTTGTTTGTTGAAGGTGAATGGTTCAAAATATAAAGGCAAATATATAATACACAATATAGACTTAACAGCACTCACCTAAGCAGCAGCGACAGTATTGGTTTTTCGCTTATGTGAAAGATTTAGGCTACTTCAGGCTACTTTAGGCACTGTTACTTATTCTTGTCTTGTTTTCTAGTATAAATATCTACAAATTCTTAAATCAAGATGCATTTACTTAACATGTAACATGACTCAAGATATTATGTTTTGTTCTCTGAAAAAGTTATCACAGTTTTGTTATAAAATTACCTTAATTCAAAGACTAAACATTATTATTTCTCTTGCCCCATGCAAAAATAATACGTATATTATTAAGAATAAGAATAAGTTTGAGTAAGAATACAAACAAAAATTGTTACTTGTTCAAGAACCTCAGAATTATGTTTTGTTATATATTATGTGAAAATATAATTGTGATGGCTGAGGCCACACATAAATATATTTGGTTTGATTTGTGTTGTAAAGTTATGTTTTGATAAGTTGCTAATGTATTGAATGTAATAGTTTATTTTTATTTGTAAATTTGAATTCATTTTTGGATGTTCCTTTTTGATTTATTTGTCTTAATATTTATGCTCTAAGTTAGGTAGTTGGTGTCGTCTTTATGCGTGCTAAAGAAGGGCAGGCCGTTGCTAATAATTCTATTCGCTGGAGTGCACGCTGGCGAATGGAAGGCGTAATAACGAGCAAAGACAAATTATGTTTCTGTTTACATGACTTGTGATAGTATCCAAGTTAATATGATTTTTGTATTGTATTACATTATTTTGGTGTAAATTTGTTTAATTTGGGTAATTAAGTTATTCAAGTGTATTACTATGTGGGTGACCCCTCTGTTATTTGTCGGTGGTACGATCCTGGTAATATAGAGGCTGGGTTGTGTGAGTACACAGCAAATTAACACTCTGAGTGTGGACACATATAAACACTGAAGCAGTGTTAAAGTTAACGAGATAATTAGGTGATTAACAAAGTGATGATTGATCATTATTGAAGACACCTGATGTTAATAAGCAGAATCACCAAAGGAGAAAACCAACATTTTTAAGCAACCATTATAGTGGTCAGTGTTTGCATTAGTTGGGCTCTTGACCCTTAAATCGTCAATATTAGGTCTTGTTTGGCTGCAATTACTGAGTTAGACAAGCAAAGAACAAAATCAATAAGATGGCATTGACTGTGCTTGACTTAATCATCATATAGTGACTTGAGTATTTGACACAGAATTTCCTTACAGATTACAAAAACAAACTGTGAACAAAAGATCAATCAGTTTTGCCATAATCAGACAGATGATGAAAAAAAGTTGATCTTAATTTAGACACACAGACATGAAGAATCACTGTGAGAATCACAACAACGGTGACCATCAAAAAGCGTGTTGAAGCCAATCAGAACTCATCCATGACTCCCATCATGCATTGCGGCATGAATAAATGATGAGAGTTCAGAGTTGATCTGTTTATCTGAATATGCCGTTTGTCACCATTGTTAAGATTCATGGGCTGGTTCTTGATGTCTATGTGTGCCTAGGTGAAATATTTTTTTTTTAAACCGGTTGTAAAAAAAAAATCTTTCCAAAATGTATAGGAAGTGCTGGATCTTCTGTGGATTGTCAAGGCTATTACAATAAACAAACACAAAAAAAATCCTAACTTAGAGATTAGACTCTAGGTGATTTACATCAAACAATGAATATGTTAAAACATAATCAGCTGGTGACTTGAGCTTTTGGCTTGTCTGGCTGTTTCAACTGAAATACAGCAGCCAAACAAGACCTAATATTGATGATTTAAGGGTCAAGAGCCCAACTAATGCAAACACTGACCACTATAATGGTTGCTTAAAAATTTTGGTTTTCTCCTTTGGTGATTCCGTTATTAACATCAGGTGTCTTCAATAATGATCAATCATCACTTTGTTAACCACCTAATTATCTCGTTAACTGTAACACTGCTTCAGTGTTTATATGTGTCCACACTCAGAGTGTTAAATTAACACTGGGGATTTTGCTGTGTATTGTACTTTTTCTTAGGAATTCAACTACACAAATATTTGGACTTTGGACGTATTTTATTGCTTTTATTGATTCCATCCTCCACAGTTTTATGACTGAGATTAAGATGTTTTTCCCTTACAGTTGTACTTTAGCACAACAAGTTATACTTAGAAGACCATTTTCTCTGCCTAACTTTACTGGAAGGATTACATACCTGGAAACTATTTCTCAAAGAAGAGGAAAATTGTATGTTAATATCTTGTGCGTGAATTATACAGAAATCACACAGATGTGGACCTGAAGTGTGCCCTTTTATCGGCCACAATGTGAGTATTTTTTATCACACTGTTGTTTGTTGAAGGTGAATGGTTCAAAATATAAAGGCAAATATATAATACACAATATAGACTTAACAGCACTCACCTAAGCAGCAGCGACAGTATTGGTTTTTCGCTTATGTGAAAGATTTAGGCTACTTCAGGCTACTTTAGGCACTGTTACTTATTCTTGTCTTGTTTTCTAGTATAAATATCTACAAATTCTTAAATCAAGATGCATTTACTTAACATGTAACATGACTCAAGATATTATGTTTTGTTCTCTGAAAAAGTTATCACAGTTTTGTTATAAAATTACCTTAATTCAAAGACTAAACATTATTATTTCTCTTGCCCCATGCAAAAATAATACGTATATTATTAAGAATAAGAATAAGTTTGAGTAAGAATACAAACAAAAATTGTTACTTGTTCAAGAACCTCAGAATTATGTTTTGTTATATATTATGTGAAAATATAATTGTGATGGCTGAGGCCACACATAAATATATTTGGTTTGATTTGTGTTGTAAAGTTATGTTTTGATAAGTTGCTAATGTATTGAATGTAATAGTTTATTTTTATTTGTAAATTTGAATTCATTTTTGGATGTTCCTTTTTGATTTATTTGTCTTAATATTTATGCTCTAAGTTAGGTAGTTGGTGTCGTCTTTATGCGTGCTAAAGAAGGGCAGGCCGTTGCTAATAATTCTATTCGCTGGAGTGCACGCTGGCGAATGGAAGGCGTAATAACGAGCAAAGACAAATTATGTTTCTGTTTACATGACTTGTGATAGTATCCAAGTTAATATGATTTTTGTATTGTATTACATTATTTTGGTGTAAATTTGTTTAATTTGGGTAATTAAGTTATTCAAGTGTATTACTATGTGGGTGACCCCTCTGTTATTTGTCGGTGGTACGATCCTGGTAATATAGAGGCTGGGTTGTGTGAGTACACAGCAAATTAACACTCTGAGTGTGGACACATATAAACACTGAAGCAGTGTTAAAGTTAACGAGATAATTAGGTGATTAACAAAGTGATGATTGATCATTATTGAAGACACCTGATGTTAATAAGCAGAATCACCAAAGGAGAAAACCAACATTTTTAAGCAACCATTATAGTGGTCAGTGTTTGCATTAGTTGGGCTCTTGACCCTTAAATCGTCAATATTAGGTCTTGTTTGGCTGCAATTGCTGAGTTAGACAAGCAAAGAACAAAATCAATAAGATGGCATTGACTGTGCTTGACTTAATCATCATATAGTGACTTGAGTATTTGACACAGAATTTCCTTACAGATTACAAAAACAAACTGTGAACAAAAGATCAATCAGTTTTGCCATAATCAGACAGATGATGAAAAAAAGTTGATCTTAATTTAGACACACAGACATGAAGAATCACTGTGAGAATCACAACAACGGTGACCATCAAAAAGCGTGTTGTAGCCAATCAGAACTCATCCATGACTCCCATCATGCATTGCGGCATGAATAAATGATGAGAGTTCAGAGTTGATCTGTTTATCTGAATATGCCGTTTGTCACCATTGTTGAGATTCATGGGCTGGTTCTTGATGTCTATGTGTGCCTAGGTGAAAGACTTTTTTTTTTTTGAACATCTTTCCAAAATGTATAGGAAGTGCTGGATCTTCTGTGGATTGTCAAGGCGATTACAATAAGCAAAAAAAAACCTAACTTAGAGATTAGACTCTAGGTGATTTACATCAAACAATGAATATGTTAAAACATAATCACCTGGTGACTTGAGCTTTTGTCTTGTCTGGCTGTTTCAACTCAAATACAGCAGCCAAACAAAATCTAGTATTAAAGATTTAAGGGTCAAGAGCCCAACTAATGCAAACACTGACCACTATAATGGTTGCTTAAAAATGTTGGTTTTCTCCTTTGGTGATTCTGCTTATTAACATCAGGTGTCTTCAATAATGATCAATCATCACTTTGTTAATCACCTAATTATTTCATTACCTTCAACACTGCTTCAGTGTTTATATGTGTCCACACTCAGAGTGTTAAATTAACACTGGGGATTTTGCTGTGTAGTAACATCAGAGCCCTGGAACTCCATGTTTTCTTTATTTGTGTGATTTTCTTTATTTTTCTATGTGTGGCCCAATGTATGTTTTTTTAAAAAAAAGGAAAAACATATAAAGAACTGAATTTTTACAAACCTTTTATTGGACGAATCCTGACAATAATAAATGTAAACAGATAATGTATTCACTTGTATTTTCTAAATCACAGCAACAATGGCCTCATCCACTCATCGCCGCAGACGCAACAGCATGAATGAACCTCCAGATATGTAAGAAAGTTTCTATGCATTATACTCACTTCATTCAGTGGACCAGAATAATTTGGTTGTTTAAATGAAATATTGGATTATAATGTAGCATACAGTGTAGTGTTTCTTCTTGTGCAGAGTATATTATAGACTGCGCACATGGAGAGGTATAACTCAGAAACACATTTATTTTACAGAACACAAGCAGCTCCCACTGCTAACCATCTTATGCATCTCTGAGGCCCTCTAGTGGAGTAAATATGCAATTACATCATAAGTGCATATAACATTGCACCACATCCCCCTCTTATCACAGAAAACAATACAAGCTATAAACAAGATATATAAACACCGAACACAGATCTTAAATTCCACGTAACAGGGACATTTTCTTTCTTATTTATAGCAAACACTGTGTCAAATAAGCAGTCCAAAGTTTAAGCATGCCTAACCTTAGTTACTAGGCAAATATATAGTCAGTTCATACAGTAGTCCTGGAACCTCACAGGAACTTTCACAACCCGACCACTCCTGGTGGCTGTGGTACTGCTGTTATGTAAAGGTCGATCTGGAACACACTCTACACACCGATTTGTCACTTCTTGTGCCCCTGGGATGTGAGAGTGTGTATCGTTGTAGGTCTCATCCACAAGATCAAATGTTTCTTTGTACTTGTGATTTGTTTTCCTCAGGTGGCGTCTGTTGTGGCGAAACTGTCGTCCTACTTCATTGACAACATTGTATGACCTTGGCTCATCTCTTTTTGAAACAATGAGACCTTGCTGCCACCCTCTGTCCATTTCAATGTGTACAGTATTTCCTGCATTTAGTTCTGACAGGGATTTTGCTCCTACATTGTAGTGGCACGCTTGCTTTTTTTGCAGGGTTTGGAGTGCCTGATGAACACCTTTGGGAGTAGTTGGTCGCAGGACTTCACTGGACACTGGTAAGGTGCTCCTTAGAACTCTTCCCATCAGAACCTGAGCCGGTGAATAGGATGTACCAGTGATAGGAGTATTTCTCAGTGAGAGAAGAGCAAGGTGATGATCCACTCCTGATTGTTCTGCTTTTTTTAGGACCTGTTTGACAGTTTTAATTGTTCTTTCCGCCAACCCGTTGGACTGAGGATAGGCTGAACTTGAGTGTGTCACCTTGATGCCCTACTCCGCAGCAAATTTTTTCATTTCATAGCTGGCGAAGGGTATGTGATCGCACACCAGCTCTTTTGGAATGCCATGCCTTGCATACACTGTTTTCATCTTTTCAATTACCGTGCGTGCTGTCTTGTCTTTAATATTCATCACCTCAGGAAACTTGTCTGTAAACTGACATGTAATCGACAATCAAAAGAAATGACTGACTTCTGATTTCGAAGATGTCAGCGGCTACTTTTAACCAGGGAAGCTTTCATGAGTAATGAGTGGCTCTTTCTGGTTCCTGGGCTGGAACTGTTGGCATGTTGGACACATCTCAACCATCTGTTCTATGTGTTTGGTCATTCCAGGCCAATACAGACATTTTCTGGCATGTGCTTTTGTGCGCTGCATTCCTTGGTGCATGTAGTTTCTGCAACATTTCTTTTCTCATTGACTCAGGAATCAATATTCTACCTGATACCAGTAATATGCCATCTTGCACAGCCACAGTGTGTCTGACAGGCCAAAACTGATGAATTGAGGGATCAAGTTTCTTTCTGTGTGTCGGCCATCCTGTCTTTTGTGTTTTCACAAGCAACTGGAGTGTGCTGTCCTTTGCAGTAGCATCTGTAAGCTGTTTCAGCATTTCTTCACTGAGAGCCTCTGTTGCTTCAAGCGAATATACGACCCGTTCATCACTGAGATCATCTGTGCTTGTTTGTTGGCCTTCAGTGACAGCATGTGACAGTGTATCGGCAATTAACATGTCCCTACCAGGCGTGTATCGGACTATGAGGTCATATTTCTGTAGCTGTAAAAGCATACGTTGTAGTCTTGCTGGTGCTTTGCTTAGTGGCTTCTTGAAAATAGCCTCCAATGACTTATGGTCAGATTGAACATTCACACTGTATCCATATACATACTGATGGAACTTTTTGGTCGAGAAGACAATCGCCAGTAGCTCCTTTTCAATCTGGGCATAGTTCTTTTCTGTATCTGTTAAAGCCCTGGACGCATATGCTATTGGTTGCCCCTCCTGCAGCAGACATGATCCTAGCCATCTTTGGATGCGTCTGTTTGTATGGTGAGTGCTGTGTTGGGGTCATAGTACCTGAGAACTGGTGTGTTGGTCAGTGCTGTTTTGAGTGCAGACAGGGCCTCGTCATGTTCTGGTTGCCACTGGAATGCAATGTCCTTTCTCAACAGCTGTCTAAGAGGGGCCGTCAGTGATGCCTCACCTCTAATAAATGGCGCTGCAGTGCTTGTCTATCCATGGGTGCTGGCATGCTTACTACTGCCTGTATCTTGCCATCATCTGCTTTCACCCTGTGGAGTTATCACATGGCCTATGAAATGTACATTGTTCACCTTGAATTGGACCTTGTCAGGGTTGAATTTCACATTGTGTTTTTCCGCTCTCTCTATAATTTTAGCAACAATGACATCATGTTCTTGTTCTGTGGCAGCAGCGACAATCATATCATCGGCTACAATGTGTACACCGTCTATGTCTAGGAACACTTCATTGTTGTACTGCTGGAAAACTTCACTAGCAGACTTGACACCAAACGGCAGACGTTTGAATCTATATCTATCCCATGGCGTGTTAAACGTGCATAGTAGGGAGGATTCTGTGTCGAGTCAGACTTGCCAGTAGCCGTCCTTTTCATTGAAGATGGAGAAAATTTTCTTTCCAGCAAGCTTACACAGGACATCTTCACTTGTTGGAATAGAGAAGTGTTGACGAAGAACAGCTTTATTAAGGTCACGAGGATCCAGGCACACTCGCAATGACCCATTCTTTTTTTCAGTGATAACAAGGCTGTTGACCCAAGGAGTGTCTGCTTGCATCAGCTGATCCAGTGTATCCTTCAATTTGCCCAGCACTGCTAAAGGAAATTTTCTACAGCCATGTATGACTGGAATTGCCTTTGGATCAACATGAATATGATGTTCACCCGGAAACTGACGAGCCCTTCAAAAACTGTTGGATGTTGTGCTATCAGCTCCTCTTTGGAGGTAGAATGCTTGATTACAACAGTCTCAACTCTTTTCAGCAGTTGCATCCGTTCACATGCTTCCTTACCAAGTATTAGAATGGACGAGTGTCTGGTGATGTAAAAGGGTAAGCAAACTTGCACTTTGGGTGTGACACACTGAAGGTTGGCCACACCTTCTGGCTTTAATTTTGTTCCACCATAGGCCACAAGCATAGTCGAAGTCGGTTGCAACAGCGCTGATTTGTGCAGTGATTGATAAATGTTCAGAGGTATTATATTGGCTTCAGCCCCAGAGTCCAATTTGAACTTCACTCTCACATTTCCAATGTCTGCATCTGTGTGCCATGCGTTCTGTACTGAACCGCTGGTCTTGTTTAGTTCCACTGATCCGATGAATAATGAGTCAACCATGACATTTCTATTGTGTTTAGGCTTTGTGTCTTTTTGTTGAGACATGCACACTGAGGCAAAGTGGTTGGATTTGCCACAGGCATGACATGTTGCACCAAAGGCCGGACACTGTCGTGGAAGGTGAGATTTTCCACACTTTTTGCAGATGAATGATTCTGCTTTTTGCTGTTGAGATGACTTTCTTTCACATCTTTTGTTCTGTTTTGCATCTTTTGTCTTCTTCTTAATGGCGTGAACAGTTTTACTCTGCTCCCCCATTGCTTGAATCTGTGTTTTTGCAGCCTTTTTTCAAGGGTCAGGTTTGTTTCTCTTAAGAGCCTCTCCTTTAAACGCTGATCACTGATACTGAACACAATCTTGTCTCTTATCATGTCAGATTCTGTTGAGCCAAACTCACAGTCCTTACTCTTTTGTTTTAGTTCTGTGACATACTTATCGATGGTAATTGCATCAAGCATGGGGTAAGCCCAGAACTGGTGCCTTTCAAAAACAATGTTCTTTCTTGGTAAGCAGTACTTCTCCAGTGCAGTTACTATATCTTGCATTGTTTCATTCTCCCCTTCTGGCTCAACAGACAGTGAGTTATATACTTCTAATGCCTCCTCTCCTAAAGCATGAAGTAGAATGGCAATCTTTACCTTTTCAGTTTTTGAGTCTGATCCTGTAGCAGTCACATAAATGTTGAACCGCTGTATCCATCTTCTCCAGTTTTCACCTGTATTCCCCGACAGGACTAATGGAGGTGGTAATCTGAACTGATCCATGTTTATTTTTCACTATGGCAGATTCACTTCAGTCAGGATGAGCTTACTTTCTTCATCAACCGCAGACTCGAGTTCGTAAAACAACTCTCTTCTGACACCATGTAGTGTTTCTTCTTGTGCAGAGTATATTATAGACTGCGCACAGAGAGGTATAACTCAGAAACACATTTATTTTACAGAACACAAGCAGCTCCCACTGCTAACCATCTTATGCATCTCAGTCTCTGTCATCTGACCCGGTAGAACCCAGCAGTCAAAACCAAGGTGGCCCTCTAGTGGAGTAAATATGCAATTACATCATAAGTGCATATAACACTGCACCACACACAGAATCTAAGGCTGTGATTACACTGCAAGTCTTAATGCACAGATCTTTGATCTTTTTGCCGTATTCTATTTTTTGTCTCCTTTGACGAAAAGGAATGATAGATAGATCTTGTGTGGATATTTGTGTTTACACACGTGCATCAAATTCCGGTCAGATGTGGGCAAGAAATGCAGCCTAAATAAACAAATGAAACTTAGTTCCATCAACACATAATAAGTACCATATATGCTAATAACTACCATTCATAAAAAAATATATTACAAATTGTACAACACACATTAATAAATTCTTAATTTCTATGTTCTCTTTAGATCTGATGTTATTAGTCTCCAAGAGGAATTCATCGCACTTTATGAGAGAGATTACCATGAACTCCAGGAATGCATACAGACACTGAGTCATCTCATTGATACATTTGAAAAAGATTTCAGACGGTGTACTGAAGCCGTTAGAGCTGGAGAAATAATGGGAATAGCAGGAGGGGTTATTGGCATTGCAGGATTAGCTTTAGGTCCATTGGCTGCTGTCGCAGGGGCAGCTGTGGCCTTAGGTGGTGGAGTTGGTAATGGACTCTTAAACTTTATGAAAATGAACCAGCAGAAGAAATTAATGCAAAACGTCAAAAATGGACTTAAAGAATTTCAGAACAAAATCATCCCTATGACTGACATTCTAAATGTCATTTGTGAATATTATAATAAAACACTGAGACACCTTAATAACCCAATGGACGATATCTGGGGTTTTATTAAATGTGTTGCCAGTGCCAGTAAAGTATTATGCATCTTACGGACAGATGAGATTCGTGAAGTGGCCGCACACATGTCTAAAACTGTACGTCTGACTGCAACCTTTACAGAAGATAACAAGATACTCAATGACATGGACAAACTAGCAGGGAATTGGCAAACAAGTGAAAGTGAGATGAAGTCAAAAGCCAGGAAATTCATTGTTGAAATGAGGAAAGTCCTTCATCAGCAACAAAACATCATGGATGAACTTAAGAAAACAAAAGACAAAACTGCAAGAACACTGGATCTACTTAGGGCCCGAGCACCAGGACCCTGTTGTAATTGCTTTTATTATCATTACTATAATTATTGTTTTTCTTTTTCTTCTTCTTCTCAAAAATGGATTTTGAGGGCCTACACATGTTTGAAAACTCATGAAACTTTGCACACATGCCAAAAGTTTACTTTCAATGAAGGACCCCTCCTGTCACATTTCATGTACTGTTACGTCTCATATAGTTCTGGAAGGGATGTTCTCTATTTTCTCTCTTGCTTCACTAAAGATTTTTTCTTGGTTTCTCTTGTTAAGCTTAGATTTTGTTTGGTGCTAGTTAGTGTGTTTATGTTTTATTGATTTATTTTCTTTAGCACCGCTCTTGTCCCTTACTTTGCCTTTAATCCTTCATGTTTGTATATAATTTGTAAATAGAAACTGGTTTTTGAATGTAGTTTTTGGTTTACTGTTATTGTATTATTAGGTGTTTTGTTTACTGGATTGTTTTTCTCACTAAAAGAAAATTAAGATTCAGTTTTGCCTCTGCCTGTTTTCTTAACTTCACACACCAGATCTCTTTAGCAGAGAAAATTATTTTAATTTAATATTATTTTTACTTTTTTGTTGTTCACGTTACCTCCCAATAACCCAAGACACAAAATAATTAGGGAGATGTAAAATAGTATAACGAATAAGACATATAATAGAAAATAGTTACACATGTAACACACCAAATACATACAAAAAATAATTTTAGAGAATTATGCAATAAGAAAAGATACATTTTAGGTATTTAAGTATTTGACAAAACATTAAGGCAAGACAAATATTGGACACATGAAGAAGCTTAATTTGTTATACAAATTAACTTCGCCATGTAATTCTTGTAAGTTTGACAGAAGCACATTATTGATTAAAATTGGTTCTGCTGTTAGGTGCGTGTGTTTCACAGTCTACATTTTACTCCGGCAACAATGCAGTGACTAGAGACACTCCACAAGAGTATCACTAGCTGTATTTCCATTATCCTTCGAATTGCGCAAATGAAACAGCAAAATTGCTTGCTTATATTAGCCGAGCCGCTAACATTTCTGAAGTGGCCCACCATGCTGATTCTGTAAAGATACATGCATAGGCCTTCTTTGATTAAATATAGCCAAAATCCTTCAACATCACATTAAAATACATTGAAATGACTTATCGTGAGAGGAAAACATTTTTTTTCTCCAAATAATGGACTTCTATGGTGCCCCCGAGTTTGAACTTCTAAAATGCTGTTTAAATGCTGCTTCAAAGGGCTCTAAATGATCCCGGTCTTATCTAACAAAACCATCAGTTATTTTCTAAAAAAAAAAAAAAAAAGTTTATAAATACCTCAATCACTTGTTTTGTCTTGCCTAGCTTGTCTGAGATTTTTCAACATACCCTAACTGTCATGAACTGAAGAAAAAAAAACAGCTAGACAAGACAAGTTTTTGAGGTTCCTTTTTTTTTTAGAAAATAACCAATTTTTTTTGCTAGATAGATAGAAGGGTCTTCTTCCTTGCCTGGGATCGTTCTGACCCCTATGAAGCTGCATTTAAACTGCATTTTGGAAGTTCAAACTCGGGGGCACCATAGAAGTCCACTATATGGAGAGAAATCCTGAAATGTTTATCTTAAAAACATAATTTCTTCATAACTGAAGAAAGAAAGACAAACATCTTAGATGGCAAAGGGTTGAGTACATTATCTGTAAATGTTTGTTCTAGAAGTAAACATTAATGGAAACCATCATTTCGCAATGTTTTTTTTTAAAATCAGCATTTATAAAATATCACCAAATTTTGCACAAATCCGGAAACGCACCTAGGGACAAGTCACTCTCCGCTGACACATCGGAAGTGTCACTGGATATGCCACTGAGCAAAGTGATATGAGCAAACTGGCATGTGTCAATGGCACTTAATGTTAATACAGCTAATACTCTCCACTTAGCAGCAACTACACCTATTTTCTGATGTCACTTTTTACTCTTTTACAAACTGTTTAAAAGTTATAACTTCACAAATACAATATAAATTCTTCCAATAAATTGAAAGTCATAGGGGCCTATATAACAGTGACAAGACAGACTGACAACTGAGTTTTGTTTGTTTTTACCATTATTGAAGATTTGGTTTGAGAGAAGCATTTCTGAAAGGAGAAAAGCCAGAATTGAAATAAAAAATAAATGAATGTTATGTAAAAATGTTAAAAGTAACAGGTTTAAATAATATTTGATATTTGTATTTTTGTAATTTCTTATGTGTTTGTACTATGCTCATTTACGAATACAGTTCTCACGGCGTAATGGCGTTGTGGCGTTACAGCGTTACAGCGGAAAGACAAAAAAGACAAACCCAAGAATAAAACGCCCGTTCTAAAGAACCAACCTGTGTCTGTGTTGTCGTGAAGAGAGCTACAATTTGCATTCTAATTTTGACATCACAAGGCACATTTTTTTTTTCTCTTCACACTTGGCATCTTTTTTTTAACCGCCAGCGTCCATTTTACATTATAACCCTATGGAGTAAACCGTGTTTTCAAAAAAGTCCTGAGCGCTTTTTTTAAACACCACCGCCGGCGTCTTTTTCTGAAGAAAACGCCCTATGTCAAGCGCATTTTTGACAGATGACCAATGACAAGCTAGTAGCTAGACCTGTTGTTTTCATAACAAGAAAAAAAAATGTAAAAGGTGCCATCATATAGACTTTTATTTTATTGTTGTGAACCGGATTCGCTTCTTGAGCCACACATCGACATCTATAGTAGCGCCGTTGCGCTTCGGGCATCCCTTTTTCGAGTCCCTGCTCGCAGACCTTTCCTGATCCTGATCTCCCACTTCGCTTCCTGTCTAAATACTGTCCTATCACTCCTACTTTACCCATTTAACTCCACTTACCAGCATTTTTCTGCAACCACTATGCACGCACAGCTGCCAGTGACATAACTGTGACGTCTACTCTAAATTGATCTATATTTGTTCTGAAGAACTGAATATACTTCTCAGCATTTCTTTATTATATGCACCCTGAACAGCATTTTACTGAAAACACTATTAATACTGTATTTGTAGTTCCCACTTTTGTTTTTGATAAAAAAAAAAACACCACTTAAAACATTTCTAAAATGTTGGATTGAAGCAATATATTGCATAGAATTGCCACTCAATTTTTTTTATTTTTATTTCATGCCTTACTGCAACGTAGAATGGAATAAACAAACAAATAGAAGCAGACGTATGTAAATGAGGAAAACAAGCTTACCATTACTTTTTACTAACACTGCAAAGTTATACATTGTTGGCATTGAAATGAAGATAACAAATAATATGCCTTTTTGCTGCTGCTGACCACCTCCAAATCAGTTCATCCCTTTCTTCCACTTCAGCACAATTGTTATGAATTTAAACCAGCAGTGTGTTTCCTGCAGCAAAAAAAATTCCAGAGAACAAAACCCTGCACACAAATCTTTGGCATAAAAGCACATCAGTTAGCCTCATTTGGCTCTCCCTCTGTAACCAGATGGATAGGTTCTTGGCACTCTATGCATTTGAGACACATATGCATGACAGATATGCATTTGCTGATCCAGTACGTTCAGTACTCATCCTGGTAGTCCTGTGTGAATCTCTTCCAGCTGACCCACCTTAGAATGTAAAGACAAAATACATGAAAAATAAAATGTGAGAGTTCAAGTATAAATATCTCACCATAAGTTTTAACAAAAAATTTGCAATGAAGAACAAAAAATCTTACTATCCAGCCTATAGTTTGTGAAACACTTCATTTGTGACCACAAAGCCCTACATACTAGAGAAAAGGTCAAGTATGCCAAATTGCTATCTTATAAAACAACTTACTTGAGAATTTCAGACAAGTACACAAATTCCAAAAAAATACATTTATCACAAAGTATACAATACAATACTATACAATACTCAGCACCTGTACAATGGGAAAGGCCTGGTATTTATGCAAGTTCTGATTGGTTACAGCTGTGTGTAATGAGTGAGGTGGAGTACGGGAAATGCAGTCCAGGGTGTAGTGCAATAGTTCCTGTGGTGTGAATGTCAATATAATGAAAGAGTGACATCTGGTGGTGAGTGGACGGAAGGCTATGGGCAGGGATCATAACAACTATAACTATTGACCTTCATCTTCAGGCAGGATCAGCAAGCATCCATAACCCTCTGGATTTTCATATTATTTCACAATTTGCATACTATTTGTTAAATAAACCTTATTCAAATGTTCTCTTGCCTCCCGAGTCTTTCTGGTAGAAATTAACCTTCCTTATGGGAAAAAAGTGCGATAATCCCAGTACTTAAAGGGTTACTTAATTGCTTTTAACGCTTTAGAAAATCAAGACATTTTTATTGTAGTAGCATGAAAAACAGATTACAAATTAATATCTTTCTATCTGCGCTTCTTGAGAGAATTAACAGTTTTTAATCAAAGTGTGTTGAAAACTACTACATGCGACTATGAAGAAATATTTAAGACTGCTATGCTGACAAAAACCAGCTAAAACCAGCTTAGGCTGGTTGACTGGTTTTAGCTGGTCATAGTTGGTCAGCAGGCTGGTTTTAACCACTTTTCCAGCTAAAACCAGCTACTTCTAGTTTAAACCAGCTAAAATTGTAAATTATTATTATTCAACATGAAAAGTACACTAGCAGCTAATGGTTTAATTCTAAATTAGATCACCCTTTTAAAGCAATCTGTTTATTACTTCTCTTTCTTTGAAACCAAATAACTGTGATTTAATGTTGCATCAAAAGAAAGAGAATTATAAACATTTTAATGAAGTTCCAAGTGCCCAACTACAAGGATCACTAATCACTATAATGCTGAGATCAAACAAAAATTAACATCAATTTATGAAGTCAGCTCTCTAATTTTTCAGTTGTATTGACAATTTAACATTCAAGACGACTTTGGGAAAAGACTGAATGCAACTAGAAAAAGACGACTTCCAAAGTGGAGGAAATGAGTAAAAATCTATTAGGCTAAGAATTGCCCTGCCTCTTTTTTTTTTTTTCTTTTCTTCTTCTGTTATGTCGCATATTAGCAACATATTAGTGCACTGCTGCCTCTCACTGGTGTATTAATGTCATTGGTTCGTTTGTGGTTACTTGAATATTTTAAGTAAGTGTCACTCAAAACAGTAAGTAAATTGTTTCATTGGTCTTGAAATTAGTTGTAACCTAATAAAACCTAGTAAGCATAACAACTAAGTAAAAGTAACTAATTATATCTAAGTAAGGTAAACTGTTGGATATGTAACTGTGTTGTACAATTACTTAGATTTGATACTTTATTTGTACCAATTATTATTGCCTAATTGTTAGTTTATAAAGCTTACTTTTACTTTATTACTAAAAAACATCAATTACAGTATTAGAATATTGCCTTGTTTTGCTGAACCAAGTATCTGTATTTTGTCTCATTTCATGAGCTAAATGTCACTACCCTAGTGTCTATGCTTATGATATATCTCTTGATTTTCCAAGTGTATGATATAGCTTTCATTCTTCAGGTCAATCATATATTAATGAAAAAAATTAAATAAGGAAAGCAATAAGTCAAGTCAAGTCACCTTTATCTATATAGTGCTTTTAAGAATACACATTGTGTCAAATCAGCTTTACAGTATTAAATAGGAAAATATTTTGGCAATAATGCAAAAGGACAACAGTAAACACTAAATTTTATTGCTGGAAATGAAGTGTCCCCAACTAAGCAAGAGAGAGGCGACAGCAGCAAGGAACCAAATCTCCATTAGTGACAGAAATGGAGAAAAATTTCTCTGGCCACATAACTTTGAAATAGTATACTTTCAAATGTTAAAATTGAAAAAAAAAAAAAAAGAGTCATTGCACGCTTTTGTGCTGCACTCTATTTGTAACATTTTGTTGTATTTGTTTATCAGAATTTCAAGGGTAATAACGATATTGTTTGGTTAGTGAGATCTCTGATTATAGTCCTTGAAAACCAAAAAAGTGCTTGAAAAGTCTGTGAAAGTCCTGGAAATTCATTTTTCATTTTCGGCACAAACCCTGTTCTGAACAAGGAATTCAAGATATCCTGGTGCCATTATGAACATTGCCCATGTCCTTCTGTCCGCTCACCACCGGAGGTCACCAGCTCATCTCATTGACTCACACATCACCCGGATTTCATTCCCCATGTGTCTTTGCACACTTTGCCCTTTCACCCACATCCAATCAGCTACTGTATAAATACCTGGGCCTGTATTCACAAAACATCTTAAGGCTAAAAGTAGTTCATGACTAAAAATAATGAGCGTGTCAGTCCTAAATTTTTGCTTTAAGAGTATTTCACCAAGTGTTTTAGAGCTAAAACTAGATCCTGAATCTGTAAAATATTAGAAGCAGTGAAGAGGACTCCTAAGGGTGCTTTCACATCTGTGGTTCGGTTCATTTGGTCCGGACCAAGGGCAACAAATGATACATTGTAGCATTTTTCTGTTTTGGGTCCTTTTCACACCACACTGATTGCTCTGGTCCGAACCAGTTGAAACGAACCAAAATGCAGTCATGTGACAAGATCCACATCACTCGTTGGCCAGATGTGTCACTGAACGTATTTCCTAAACTGCTTTTCGATTGGTCAGAATTAACGTGCGGGAAAATTCCAATGGAACTCCCGGAAGTAAATAAAGCGTTTAGTATGGAGGGACGACTGTTCTGGCTGATTGTATCCCTGTAATTTCTATGAGGCTCCGCACATTCTCGCAACTCCATCTCAGCTTGTCCGCGAGCTGCCATGGGGCTATGTTGCTAAAGCGCTAACTGTCAACAAATACTTGTCCTCATCACATAATAATGCACAGCGCAGCTGATTACGCAGGGATTGAAATTAACTTTTTTACTCGGTAGCACTGGTGCTCTCAACTTCAAATAGTTAGGAGCAAGAAAAAAAAATTAGGAGCACTAAATTAATATTAAGGTTGCATTAAATACAACTACAAAACCTATAGCCTACAGCCTAGATATGTTATGTAGTCTAATTTGCGCACATTGGGGAGTCGCTCTCTAAACGCGGGGTATTAAAATTGCTTTTGAATGCGCGTGCGCGCGATTTACTTTCGGTTTCGTTTTAACGATGGCGCGAAACTCTCGGCGGTGCTGAGGGTCCATTCTACAATACAAGACATTAATTTAACAAAACAATTTGAAAGTGGGGGAGTTTTGAAAATTGTGTCCCCAGTGCAAATTACGAGTGTATTTAGTCCAAAAAGGTGCAGTACTTTTTACAGTTGGGTCTGTTCGAGTTCGGATCATGTTCTCACCACAAACGAACCGCTCCAGAGTTCGTTTGAAAGCGTACCGAGACGCTTTTTTGGTCCGATTTTGGTGCGCACTCGAGTGCGATTGCTACATTCACACCTGCCCAAACGAACTGCACCAATAGGGAAAACCAACTCTAGTGCGATTCAACCGAACTAAATGAGGCAGGTGTGAAAGCACCCTAAGTCACTAAGACCAAATCCCAACTATTCTAAAATGGCTGTTGCTGGCAATCTGCCTTGGAACTTAAACTTTTTAGAAACACTGTTTTTATTTGCACACATATGTTTTTTCCCATGCAAGTTTTTTGGTTTTAGATGTTATCCCAACTCTAAATTTTCCTTTGATTATATCCTTGTTTTCATGAACTAATTGGGCAAGAAGTAACAGCTGTTATTGCGTCCAGTTTGGTTTTCTTTTACGTTTGCATATCTTACTATCAGCCATGATTATCTATTCAGTTAATAAAAAAGGCTGTTCATATCCATTTCAGCTAATTGTTTATGAGAAGCACACAAGTAATATTCTGATAATCAGCTGAACATATACTTTTTACATATATTTGCGACACTTAGTCTGCATTTTAAAATCTTGATGGCAACATTATTAAAAAAACTTTATTTGAATAAGGCAACTTATCTCTGACAGAGACCCTTTCCCTATCAGCCAATCACAGTGTGCATAGTTAATGAGCATGCTGACATCATCCATAGTAATGAGGTCAACCCCACCCCTTACTCTCAGCTTAAGACTTCTCTCTAATCCTGAGTAAAAATTGGTCTCAGCAGCTTTGGGAATTGGTTTTAAGAGAAAACTCTTAGCTAAAAACTATTTAGAAGAATTAGTGCTAAGATAAAATGTTTTGTGAATATGGGCCCTGGTTACCACAGTCACTTACTGCCAAGTATTGGTTTAGCATTGATGTCATACAAAGCGTTTCATTGTGTTTCCTGTCTTGTTTTTTGGGGTTTGCATTCTCCTGTCTGTCTTTTTTGATTAACCTTTTGCCTAGTCCTCTGGATCTCATCCGCTGTTGTTATTATTATACCAGTTTGCTATTGCCCGACCCTCTGTCTGTTTATGACCATGTCTGTGCAAATGTAAATAAAAGCCTGCATATGGATGCGCCTGATTCATGTCCATTCGTAACAGCTGCTTCCAATTTAAATGATCTCACATGTTGCATAAAAGGTTTAGACTAGTCTTAAAAGTTAATAATCTAATTTATTTCTTTAAGACTGGTCATCATCTTTAAGATTTGTTTACATAAAAATGTAGATCAGTCTGAGCTGAATCGAAAAAATTAGACCCACTTCCCCTTTGCTAATTTTAAATTGGTCAGATTAGTTCTTAAAGGTACACTCCACTTTTTTTTGGAAACAGGCTCAAATTGATAGCGCCAGAACAGGAGAACGGCTGAATGGATTTCAAAACGGTAAAACTCAACTTATTAACTTGGGGGGAGTTGGAGAATGAGCCTATTAACAAAAAAAGTGGAATGTTCCTTAAGACACTTTCTTAACACGGAGGCTAAGTTTATGCCATAATCACGTGGGTTAGCCCAGAAACGAGCTGTTGTTTGAGCGGTATGGATAGTTGTAATTGTCTCGTCCGAGATCAAAGTACATTTCTCTGTCACTCTAACGATGCCAGCTCTGTGCACGAATATGTATATTCATGTTTGTAGAATGAAAATACGGTTCTTTGTCTGATGGTATAGACGTGAATCTCGTATTTTGTCTGTAAGTGTTGTTAGATCTAAAGTTTTCTCTATATCTTGCCACCCGTTAGAACTGATAAATTCCTGTTTACTATAATGTTATCTGTACTCGTGACGTTTCGTAGTATACTACTTCTTCTTCAGGAATATAAAGAAACGTTGATTGTTAAAGAAATTGTTAACAACTGTTGTATCAAGTGTTCAGAGAAGCAATGCTGAAACAACTGGCCCCAGGCCAGAGAAGGCTGGTTTTTAAGGGTTCTGCACCTGATAAGCTATCAACAGCTGATGTTTTGTAGCAAAAAGATAGCAAGATGTTCCTAAAGGAATTTGTATGCCATACTACATGTTTAAAGAAACAGTTTTTCTTCAAAATGTATCGTCCACATAGCCACAGGAGGACCAAAAGCCTTTATCAAATGTGGATAGCACTCCAGAAAGTGATGTTTTGGAGTCAACTTCTCCATTGGAAAAACATCCAAAAATCTGTGTTTTTGTTCTGAAATGTTGATGCCCAAGTAGCAAATGGTTTCCTGGGTATGTATTGGAGCCACTACAAGCTTAAAATCCAGAAGTTTTTATGACACTGCTGGGTCCTGTACTGTATAATCACTGAAGTATTATTATTAGATTAGTAACCTGTCACAAAGACTGCATTCTGAATCTAGATGATGCTTGTGTTATCATCAATAACAAACCCCAAATCACCTGGTTGCAATCTCTTTTTGTTTTTCCTTGCCATATCATATATGGCCAAACACATCTACAGCAGTTCAAAAATATAATATTACAAATAGTGTTGTTTTTGGCAGCCAATTTTAGTTTTAGTTTAGTCTTTGTTTGAAGCTGTTTTTTAGTTTTAGTCACGTTCATACTCTTTTTAGTCGTCAAGTTTCAGTCAACTAAAAGTCTGAGCATTTTAGTCTTATTTTAGTCAGAATTATCCATCACTATTTTTGTCTAGTTTTAGGCGACGAAAACTGAAGATGTTTAGTCTAGTTTTAGGCGACGAAAACTGATGTTTAGTCTAGTTTTAGTTGACTAAAACTGATGTCGTTTAGTCTACTTTTAATCGACGAAAACCGATGACGTCTAGTCTAGTTTTAGTCGACGAAAACCGATGACGTTTAGTCTAGCTTTAGTAGACGAAAACTGATGATGTTTAGTCTAGTTTTAGTTGACGAAAACCAACGACGTTGTAACGATCAGACAGGAACAAACAAACAATGACGTAGTAACACGAAAAGTATTTAATAATCCAAAAGGTATCACAGGAGGAAGAGGAACACAGGGTAGAAACATTTAACGTCCGACAAACCAAGAGGGAAAACACACGCTTTATATACACTGACTAATTACAAACACAGGTGTAGGGAATGAGCGAGGAACCAAAACACACAGAGCAGCAGGGGGAAATGATGGGAGAAACCAACTAAATACTCCAGGGGTGTGACATTACCTCCCCCTCCCGGAAGGTGCGTCCTCGCGCCGACAAACCAGGGAAAACAAAGTCTAGGAGGGGACTTCGGCGGAGGACGGACTCCCGAGAGGAGGGCAAATGATAGAGTCCAGGGTGGTGACGGAATAATCCATGGAGGTGATGACGGAGAGAGGAGCCAAGGAGGAGTTAGCTGGAGCAGGAGGAGCCAGGTGGGACCCAGACCGCAGCCATGATGGAAACCCACGGTGGAGCCGATGGAGCCATGGTGGAGGAAAGGCTGACGGAGAGCCGATGATCCTGGGCGACACTGAGGATCTGGAGGGCCAAGGCGGAACCCAAGGCTCTGGCGACCAAGGCGGAGGCGGAGATCTGGAGGTCTACGGCAGAGCTGGGGCGACAGAGGACCGAGGCTGTGCCCGCAGGAGGGAGGAGGTCCACAGAGCCTGTGGGACGGAGTGACGAGGCGTAGCCGGAGGAGTAGAGTCCAGAGGCGATGATGGGGCGACGACTGTCCGGGGCGGAGCCGGAGGGATGATGGAGCCCGGTGGAGCTGGAGGACCGACGGGCGACGGTGGAGACGAGGGAGCTGAGAGCTGAGAGCCGAGAGCCGGGGTGGAGCCGCAGGGTCGGAGGGCCGAGGTGGAATCCAGGACTCTGAGGCTGGAGGCGACGATGAGGGATCCTCCAACCATGACACCGATGGAGACTGGCAGACCCGCGGCGAACCCACCGCACAGATGGTGAGCTAAGGGTGAGCTGAGGGACTGACAGGAAGCAGAGATGACATGGTTGAAGTAGCAGGGCTACTCGGCAGAGATAACTAAGGGAGGGTGTGTGGGAAATCCAAACAGGCTGATCGTTCATGATTCAAGTACATAACGTTATGACCCAGGTCCATATTAAGCTCACCCTCAGTGGTGCAGTGGGTGGTGCTGTCCTCAGCATCCTCATGCCCCACTGATACTTCCATCGTCGCAGGCATTGTGGCCGGCTCACGCACCTGGTCAGACTTACATTCCTCCCGCTCAGCAGCGATCGCTCGCTCTGTCGCTCCAGTTGGCGATGGCTCCTTGGTCACGCTGGTAACGTGGAATCAGTCTGCGGTGGGCTCGGGCTCGTGCTCCGCACGTCGGGGTGGTGGCTGGCTGGGTTCTGGGTCCGGAGTGGCACTAGCGAGATTCTCCATGGAACAGTCAGGGAATGAGGGTTTGTTTCTCGCCAGTGTCCACTCCACAAATGCGGAGAAATCTGCTCGAGGGCCGTCCTCGGACGACGACGCTCTGCATGACACGTTGAGGCTGGCATCATAGAACGCACAGAGCATGTTGTCCGGGTAGCTCGTGGTGTGAGCTACGAGTTGGAACATTAAAGGGATAGTTCACCCAAAAATTTAAATTTGATGTTTATGTGCTTACCCCCAGGGCATCCAAGATGTAGGTGACTTTGTTTCCTCAGCAGAACACAAACGAAGATTTTTAACTCAAAGTGGTGCAGTCTGTAAGTCATATAATGGCAGTGGATGGGCACCAAACCTTTAAAAGTAAAACAGAACATGCACAGACAAATGCAAATTACACCCTGCGGCTCGTGATGATACATTGATGTCCTAAGAGACGAAACGATCGTTTTTTGTGAGAAACTGAACAGTATTTTTTACCTTTTATACTAAATTATATTGCTCAGAGGCACATTCCTATTAAAATACCATAAATACCATTCTTGATCTCGATGTTTGTGTACTGGTAATCCGTATATTATGGGGACCCACAAAGATAGAAATACCAACAAGTTCTGCCCTTGTGTTCTTGTCCATCATTTTTGTAAACTATTTTAAAAATCATATACAATGTAGAAAGGTTTGTGTGAAAGGTAGGTAGTAGTACTTTTTACTAAAAGTAGTAAAAAAAAATTTTTTGTACAGTATAAAAATCATTGTTTATCAAATGGTGGTTCTGGTGGTTCTGGACAGCAGTCAGGTCGGCAGTCTTACCCATGATTGCGGTTTTGAGTAATGAACCAGGCTGGGAGTTTTTAAAAGCCTCAGGAATCTTTTGCAGGTGTTTAGAGTTAATTAGTTGATTCAGATGATTAGGTTAATAGCTCGTTTAGAGAACCTTTTCATGATATGCTAATTTTTTGAGATAGGAATTTTGGGTTTTCATGAGCTGTATGCCAAAATCATCAATATTAAAACAATAAAAGGCTTGAACTACTTCAGTTGTGTGTAATGAATCTAAAATATATGAAAGTCTAATGTTTATCAGTACATTACAGAAAATAATGAACTTTATCACAATATGCTAATTTTTTGAGAAGGACCTGTACAATCCATCTCACCAAAATTTCATTAACAGTAAAAGTAAAATCTTATTCTAGTCTTCAAATCTGGGTACTGTCTTACGATTAAAAATCACTTATAGATGAAGTATGAAAGCTTTTCTTTTTCTTTTGTTTTCACTTATGATGTTTCAACATTACAACACACGTTACATTACGTATTTCTCGGCAAACTAGTTTTATGCATATTTGGGGCCACCTATTGTAATGGATGTATTATTGACATGTCAAAGTCTAGATCCTGAATATAAGACAACCGCATTTTTTTCAGATGTATTTCTAAAGAAAAACATGGTCTTATATTTGGGTGAATACAGTATTTTATATCCTGTGATTAAATGCACAGTGAATTACAACACAATGTTGTAAAGTAAAAAAAAACTAATTTTTTGTTTATCCACCAGCAGGCATTATAGAATTAAGTCAGCCAAAACCAGTAACAGAAACTTGAGATGAAAACACCGTACTGTCAGCATAATCAGATCAGTCTGTCCTTCATTCAGATCATCCAGGAAGCACACAAGACAAACAACTGCCACCTTCAATCGAAAATGCAAAGGAAAGGAAGTGCACAAACGACCTGAATGAGGACATAAACTATAACCACTGTAAGCTTCTCAAACTTGAATGTGCAAAAAAATAGAAAATGTGAAATTAAACCTAGAGATTGTTAGATTACAACAGGAGTTAAAGCCTCTTGGCTACACCTTTAGGACGGTTGAAATGTAGGTGTCATATTGACAGATTCATTTTCTGGTTCTTTGTAAAAAAAAAATTATTTATGAAATCTACTGTTCATTACTGTTCGTTATTATTAGTAACTGTTTATTATAATTATAACACTATATAATATAACACTATTTACGTTTTATTATTTAATTATTCTTCTATTTTAAAATGGCTTATTTTGTATGCTTAAAGGGTTAGAAAATGAAACGGTGTAAAATACTCACCCTCATGTTGTTCCAAACCCGTAAGACCTTTTAAGATATTCTTGATGAAGTCCAAGAGCTCTCTGACCTTCCCATAGACAGCAAGGGTAAAACCACGTTCAAGGCCCAGAAAAGTACCAAGATTATCGACATCTAAGTAGTCCATGTGACATCAGTGGTTCAACTGTAATTTTATGAAGCTAAGAGAATACTTTTTTTGCACAAAGAAAAAATAATGACTTTATTACACATTTTCTTCTCTGCCGTTCTTGGACTTCATCAAAATAACTTTTAAAATAATTTTGTGTTCCAAAGATGAACGAAGGTCTTAAGGGTTTGGAACAACATGAGCGGGAGTAATTAATGACACAATTTTAATTTTTGGGTGAACTAACCCACTAATGTATTTATTTGTTGTACAGACACCAAAGATAAAGAAAAGACAAGCTACATTCCAAAAAAATGAATTTTTACTTTCAGCAGAACAGATTTATTTCTTCAAGAATTCATATATATATATATATATATATATATATATATATATATATATATATATATATATTTATTTTATTGAATGCACAGCTGATATTAGATTTTAGATATTCACAAGTGAGATTAGTAATACAAAGTAAATGTATAATACATTTAAAGTTTAACCTTTTAACAGTCACCCGTCCTCTCACTATATACTATCACTATATTACAATTAAATCCTATTTTAATCATGGCAAACTATATAAATCATTGGAAACGTTGAAGATTCCTAAACAGATATTTTACCGCTGTTTTTTGTTACAAATTATGTTGGAACAGTAATAGATTAATTAATGACAAGAGTGCACCTCAAAAATCTACATCATAACAGGAGTTCTGGCCTTTGTCACCAAGTCATTTTCATTGGCTTTTTCCCCATCATGGTTTAGAAATGATCATAAATTATATATATTAATTGAAAGTTTAAAACCTTGAAAATTCATCCGATTTTAAAATTGCATTACCATGGAAATGGTACTTCAAAATCATATTAGAAAATGTATTTGTTCATGAATTGTAACTATTTAAGAATAGTGCACTTTCACGTTTATGTTCAAAAATTGGGGGTGACAGAGAGTTAAAGTAATCTAAGAAGAATAATGCAGTTAATAATAATGCAGAAAAATATTTGCCTATTGGCAAATATTAACATAATATTCTAAAAAAGGACAATTAGCCTATGTGTTGTGTGCAGTTTAAGTGATTGAGGGTAATGAAACACCTGACAGTTGCACCCTCTTGCACTTCTGAATCTTAATGGAACTGTCTGTATTTCTCTTTCTGTGGGACCTCCTCAATCTCTTCATCAGTGGGCATCTTCCACATCATGGCCACATTATGCAAAACAATGCATGCTCCTGTCACCTTTGGTGCTCTCTGTGGCTCCATTGCAATTCCTAATGAGGACTGATTCAAAACTTGTACTTCATATGAAATAATACAAGTGCAAGCATCAATTATGGGGTCAAGCATTAGGCAAGCAAGGCATCAAGCATCAGAGCAACTAAAGCACTGAGTAATTGAAGCCATTTCAAGATGATTTTAATCAAAATAGGTGAAAAATCATAAAAACGATCACTAGTAATATGATTTAATGAGTTATCACTTTTGACCAATAGGTGGCACTGTTATGACATTGATGTGGTCTGTTCAATGTGAGGTTACAATGACACACATAGTTTGTCAATATGTCAAAGCTTTGCCAAGATAAAGCCTCAGAGAGATTTTGCCATTGTCACCACGGCGGTCTCTGTGGCTCCCTCTAACCGCCGTCAGCGGGAACCATCCCCGGACTTTTAGTTTGACATCTCTCCGCACCCCGTACCTGGGACCCTCCCGCTTCCGGTTCCGGGTCTTCCGGGTCACTTCCCTTCGGCGGCCATTTATACCGCGCTCCCGCGGTAAAACCCCCGCGAAGTATTGTCTAGTTTCTAGCAATCTCTGAGCGTTTTCCTTGTATCTATTGCCTTTTGTTACCGACCGGATTGTTTATATCGTCTACCCCGCTTTCTGCCTGCCTTTTGGTCTTATTGCCTGGACTGTTTGTTTACGCTCTGGATTCTCCTTATTGCTCCCGTTTGCTGTTGTTTGACTTACGCCTGCACGACTACGTCATTAAAGTATCGCACATGGATCCAACGCCTCCGCCTCCTTCTGTGAGTGTGTTACAGAATACTTCGCCAACATCGGATCCAGCGATCGTTTACCCGGCCTCGTCAGAGGCGACCGCGGCCACTCCTCCGTCAGTGCTGCAGATCGCTTCGGAGTTATCTGCCCAGGCTTCGACGCTGGCTGTACACCAGCAACAGCTCCATCGCCTCACCGATCTCACAGAGCAGCTGGTAAGAACGCTGCAGGGCCTGCAACTGACTCCGCAGCCCGCGGCACAACCCGCGGCCACGCCGCCATCGGGAAACCAGTCCACCTCCGCCAGCCCGCGGCTGGCCTTTCCGGAGAAATTTGATGGCACTGCGGCGAGATGCAAGGGGTTCCTGCTGCAGTGTTCGCTGTTTGTTGATCAACAGCCGCACCTCTACCCAACCGACGAAGGAAAGATCGCCTTCGTTTGTTCCCTGCTTACCGGGAAAGCTCTGGACTGGGCCACCGCGGTCTGGCGCCTCGACCGACCCACCTTCCCGTCATTCGCCGCTTTCCTGCAGCAGTTTAAAGGGGTTTTCCAACCTAGCTCCGAGAGTGGGTGAGGCCGGAGAGGAGATCATGGCGCTGCGGCAGGGTAGGAGGTCTGCAGCGGACTATGCTCTAACCTTCCGCACCCTTGCGGCTCAAAGCGGATGGAACGACGGGCCGCTTAAGCTGCACTACCGCAAGGGGCTCAACTCCGACCTCCAGCTGGAGCTGGCCTGTCGGGACGAGGATTTAACCCTGGAGCAGTACATCGACCTGTCCATCCGGGTGGATAATGTGATGCGGGCACGCAGGTCGACTCGTCATCTCCCTTCGCTTCCCCTCTCGACAGCCTCTCCCGAGGCTCCCTCCGAACCCATGCAGCTAGGAGCTACCAGGCTATCACTGGAGGAAAGAGAGAGGAGATTGCGGAACAACCTCTGCCTGTACTGCGGCCAGGCCGGACACATCAGGGCTAATTGTCCCACTCGACCTCCACGACAACCCTCCTCGGTGAGTTCTGCCGATCTACCCATTGACTGTTGTAGTATGCCGGTGACTCTGGAGTGTGGAGAGGCTATTATTAAGACCACAGCGCTCATCGACTCCGGGGCCGCTGGCAATTTCATCGATGCTGACTTTGTTGCTAACCATCACTTACCAACCCTTTCCTGTTCCCCACATGTGGCAGTGGCCGCCCTCGACGGGCGACCACTAGGATCGGGCCGAGTCAACCACACCACCGATGACCTCACTCTCCGCATCGACCCCTCCCACTACGAGCGGATTCGCTTCTTCATCATTGCATCACCACAATCACCCATCATCCTAGGATACCCCTGGTTGAACCGTCACGGACCATCCATCGCCTGGGCCGACCGCACCATTTCATCTTGGTCACCCCACTGTCACTCACACTGTCTACGTCCCCGAGTCACATCCACACGAGCACGCACTTGCCAGGGCAGCTCCAGCGGCATACCTCTCGAGTACCAGGACCTGCTGGAAGCTTTCAGCCGAACCAAGGCCACCCGGCTACCTCCTCACCGACCAGGGGACTGCGCCATCGATCTCCTCCCAGGAGCCGTGCCCCCCAAAGGACGGATCTTCCCTCTTTCACAGGCGGAATCTGAGGCCATGCACAAATATATTCAGGAGGAGCTGGCAAAGGGCTTCATCACACCGTCAACCTCTCCAGCTTCGGCGGGCTTTTTCTTCGTTAAAAAGAAGGACGGCGGCCTTCGTCCCTGCATCGACTATCGTGGTCTGAACGAGGTAACCATAAAATATCGCTACCCTCTTCCCCTTGTCCCGTCGGCCCTGGAACAGCTACGCTCAGCCAAGTACTTTACCAAACTGGACTTACGATCAGCCTACAACCTCGTCAGAATCCGAGCAGGCGACGAGTGGAAGACGGCCTTCTCCACCACCTCGGGGCACTATGAATACCGGGTTATGCCCTTCGGCCTGGCCAATAGTCCGTCCTGTTTCCAAGCCTTCATTAATGACGTGTTTCGGGACATGCTCAACAGATGGGTGATTGTCTACATCGACGACATCCTCGTCTTCTCCAACTCCTACCCCGAGCACGTTCAGCACGTCCGAGCCGTACTGCAGCGCCTCATTGCTCACCAACTCTACGCTAAGGAGGAGAAGTGTGACTTCCATCGAGACAGGATTTCGTTCCTCGGCTACATCATCAGTCCCGAGGGGGTGGCCATGGATCAGAAGAAGGTGGATGCTGTGTTAAGGTGGCCGCGGCCTTCCACGCTCAGGGAGCTGCAACGCTTCTTGGGGTTCGCTAACTTCTACCGCCGCTTCATACGGAACTTCAGCACCGTAGCGGCCCCCCTCACTACCATGATTAAGAGGGGCGTCTCCCGCCTCAGCTGGTCCCAGGCAGCTATTCAGGCATTCAATGATCTCCGTCAAAGGTTCAGTACGGCACCCATTCTACACCACCCTGACCCCGAAAGACCCTTCGTCCTGGAGGTAGACGCCTCCAGCACCGGCGTAGGAGCCGTACTGTCCCAGCGTCAGGGTGAGCCACCCAAGTTGTTTCCCTGCGCCTATATTTTTCTCATAAACTGAATCCGGCCGAACGCAATTATGATGTGGGTAACCGCGAGTTGCTGGCTATCAAGCTGGCGCTTGAGGAATGGCGGCACTGGCTTGAGGGTGCTAGACATCCATTCACCGTGCTAACCGATCATCGAAACTTAGAGTATCTGCGTTCCGCCAAGACGCTCAACCATCGTCAGGCACGGTGGGCGCTCTTCTTCACACGCTTCCAGTTCCAAGTGACGTACCGCCCCGGTTCACAGAACACTAAGGCCGATGCTCTCTCCCGTCTCCACGAGTCCGATCAACCACCCAGCCCACCAGAGCCTGTGTTATCGCCTGCTGTGATCGTCGCTCCAGTAACATGGGATCTCATGACCGAGATCGCCGAGGCTCAGATCTTGGACCCGTCTCCGCTCGAATGCCCTGCCGGTCGCACTTATGTCCCCCTCACTTTGAGATCTCGAGTTCTGGCTGAGGTCCACACTGTTCCGAGCTCCGGTCATCCCGGTATTGAGGCCACCATCCACCTACTCAACAATCGTTTCTGGTGGCCTTCTCTGCGCCTGGATACCATTAACTTCGTCAAGGCCTGCACCGCCTGCAACACCGCCAAGGTCCCACGCCGCCTACCCGCCGGCCTCCTCCAGCCATTACCCGTGCCTCAGCGTCCCTGGTCACATATAGCCGTGGATTTCGTCACTGACCTGCCCGTCTCCAACGGACACACCACCGTCCTGTCTGTGGTAGATCGTTTCTCCAAGGCCTGCCGTTTTATCCCCTTACCCAAACTCCCCACTGCCCTGGAAACGGCAGAGATCCTATGCAACTGGGTGTTCAGACTTTACGGTCTGCCGGAGGACATTGTGTCAGACAGGGGTCCCCAATTTACCTCACGCCTCTGGGCAAACTTCTTCCGTCAGCTAGGGGTCAACGTGAGCCTCACCTCGGGGTACCATCCTCAGGCCAATGGGCAGGTGGAACGTCTTAACCAGGAACTTATTCGCTTCCTCCGAACATACTGTCAGAACCGCCAGGAGGACTGGAGTCGGTTCCTGTTCTGGGCGGAATATGCCCAGAACTCCCTTCACAAACCATCCACTAACCTTACCCCGTTCCAGTGCGTACTGGGCTACCAACCACCCATGTTCCCCTGGTCCGGGGAACCCTCAGAGCTCCCAGCAGTAGACTCCTGGCTCCAGAACAGCGAGGAGACCTGGAACCAGGCCCACGTCCATCTTCGGGGGGCTGTACGACGCACCCAGACGCAAGCCGATCGCAGGCGCCGCCCCAATCCACCATACCAACCTGGACAGTGGGTCTGGCTTTCGACCCGGGATCTGCGTCTTCGTCAGCCCTGCAAAAAACTAACTCCCAGGTACGTGGGTCCCTTCAAGATAGTTAAACAGATCACACCTGTGTCTTTTCGATTAGCTCTCCCTGCTGAATACCGAATCTCACCCACTTTCCATGTCTCTCTGTTTAAGCCCGCTGGCGATCCGGAAGGAGCGGAGAACCTAGAGGGGACCGCCTCCCAGGGACCTACCCCCATTGTCGTCGACGGCGAGGAGGTCTACCGGGTTAATACTATCCTGGACTCCCGACGCCGGAGAGGTCAGTTACAATATCTAGTCGACTGGGAGGGCTTCGGCCCAGAGGAAAGATCATGGGTCGCCTCCGGAGATATACTGGACCCCTCTCTCACCACTGAGTTCCACACTAATCACCCAGATCGACCAGCCCCTCGAGGAAGGGGCAGACCCCGGCGTCGGGTACCTCCTCGCGCCAGGAGTCGCTCGCAGGGGGGGGGGGGCTCTGTCACCACGGCGGTCTCTGTGGCTCCCTCTAACCGCCGTCAGCGGGAACCATCCCCGGACTTTTAGTTTGACATCTCTCCGCACCCCGTACCTGGGACCCTCCCGCTTCCGGTTCCGGGTCTTCCGGGTCACTTCCCTTCGGCGGCCATTTATACCGCGCTCCCGCGGTAAAACCCCCGCGAAGTATTGTCTAGTTTCTAGCAATCTCTGAGCGTTTTCCTTGTATCTATTGCCTTTTGTTACCGACCGGATTGTTTATATCGTCTACCCCGCTTTCTGCCTGCCTTTTGGACTTATTGCCTGGACTGTTTGTTTACGCTCTGGATTCTCCTTATTGCTCCCGTTTGCTGTTGTTTGACTTACGCCTGCACGACTACGTCATTAAAGTATCGCACATGGATCCAACGCCTCCGCCTCCTTCTGTGAGTGTGTTACAGCCATCATGGCTCAAATTTGTTGCGTTGCTATACAAAAATGGTTTTGTCTATCGACACAAAATCCACAATTTTGTATCAACACAGTCTGAAGCTGATCTGACTCAATTTTGGTGAAAATCGGACCAATGGTCCTGGAGGAGTTTGAAAAAGTAGCTTTTCAATATGGCGGACAGGAAGTTCAACAAACTAAGGCATAATTGGTATCTATGTTCTTGGCATAGCTCAAAGAATAGTTTGAGACCAGTTTCATTACAAAAGGCTAATGCCATCAAAAGTTATTAGCATTTGTGGAAACTTCATAATTAATGTTCAATGAATGGTTTATTACTCTTGACCAATAGGTGGCGCTGTAACCAAATTGATGTGGCGTGGTCAGTGTGAGGTGACAATGGCACATACAAAGTTTGGTGCAAATATGTCACAGCTTTGCAGAGATATAGCCTCAGATGCAGTTTGGCATCTTTCCAACAAATCCGTTGATGCACTAAAAAAAAATCAGACCATCGGTGTAGGAGGAGTTTGAAAAAGTAGGTCTTCAACATAGATCAAAATGGCGGACAGGAAGTTATAGTTGGTATGGGCCTTTTTCACGGTCCGCATTCGAAATCTGGAAGCGTCGAATAGTTGTGTAAAATAACTTCCTCTGTAGCCTGTAATAAATGGAAAGCTACAGAAGAAATATTATGTTTGATGGTTAGTTGGATGTTTTATTCTTCTTCTTTTATAAAATTATTTTATTTTATTTTTTGTAACAGTAAGATAGAACTTACTACATTAGTAACATGAGCTGCACTTCTACAGCGTTTATTACGTCAACAAAGATTAACAAATTCCGTATCAAATGTATTGTTTTTTCTCTACTTTCTTAACATTATAGAAGAGCATAAGAACGCCCATAAAGCACCATCAGTATAATGTGTTTTATATATTATTTGGAATGACAAAACAGAATGCAATGCAGAGTTTAAACTGCAAATGAAAGTCTTTTGTTAGACAGTGAAGCACATGCTTACCTGTGGCTCTAAATGCCAGTAGCTTGGTCTTCCACTGTCAGTGAAGCATGCAGGGTCAAATCTGTAGGCGCTGTAGAGAGGAATCCTGTGATGAACCGAGTACAGCGTAGCGTAATAAGGGCCTGCGTTGTCTGTATACTGACAGATTTTCTTGGCATTCTGATCCATTCCCCCCGGTTCTGTGTCTGCGTAGAAAAATTCTTTACAATCAAAGTCATCAGCTACTTTTGCTTGAGCACTGAATGCTCTCAGCACAATACAGATGAGCAGGAACTCAAGCTGCGTCATCAAAAACGCTAGGGGAACGCCTCCAGCGTGAGCACGCTCTGAAATCACATGTGTAATCAGTCCAATAGAGAAGCGAGACGTCATGGGCGGGTGACGTCACGGACCAGGAAGCTTAAAAGCACGTGCGCCGGCACCGGCATTCAGCTTCATTTGTTCAGCGAAGCGCTCTGTGTGTCTTTCAAAAAAGAAAAATAACGTGCCTGTTTTTTGGTACTAGTTCGTACCCCTTTCTTTTGAGACACGATGTCCAAAGTGTTGAGAAAGCTCAAACATAAAAGCAATCCACGTTACAAGCCGTGTGTTCCTCCCTGCTCACGCTTTATTCCGAGCGGGGATACACACAGCTTGTGCGTGGTTTGCTTGGGAGCGGATCACGCAGAGTCGGCTCTCGAGGGGGCCAACTGCCCACATTGCGAGCTGCTTAGCCTGCGTGCTCTCCGCTCCCAGAAGGCTCTCTTTGCGGAGGGAGCCTTCATCAGCATTCCTCGCGGGTCTGGCCCCGCTTCCGCCGAGGCGGAGCGGCAGCTGCACTCGTGGGGTTCGCAGCTGGATCTACTGGAGGGAATGGAGACGGGTGAACCCTTATCTCCTTCCTCACCTGGTAGATCCGGGGCCCGTTCTCAGGGATCGGAAGCCCGTTCTGCGGTTCCTTCCACCCAGGGAACAGCCTCAACGCTCCCCATTTCTTCCTCTGAGGAGGTCGAATCTGAGAGCGTTGGGGTGGCCCCACACTCGCCCCAATATGAGGAGCTTTTGGAGGTGGTTACTCGAGCGGTTGCTAAATTAAACATCGATTGGCCCGCCGAGAAACAAGCCGAACCGCAGCGAAGCAAACTAGATGAACGCTTCCTGCGTAATAGGCCGCCTCCTTCACACCGGAGCCTGCCGTTTTTCCCCGATCTCACACCGAGGTGTCGAGATCGTGGGGTAAACCATACTCGGCCCGTCTCTTTGTCCCCGCCTCTGATTATTATGGAAATGTGGTGGGGACAACAGAGCGCGGTTATAGAGCGATCCCTCGGGTAGAACAGACGCTTGCTAGCTATCTGTCTCCCGAGGTCTCATCGTCTCTAAAGGCTCCGGTCTTACCCACTAAGCCGCTGCGTACAACATCAGTGCTAGTGGGTAAGGGGTACTCGGCAGCAGGTCAGGCTGGTTCTTGTCTGCACACAATGGCGGTGTTGCAGGCATATCAGGCTGATCTGCTGAAAGAGCTAGACGAGAGCTATGAGATTAGCAAAGATAAAATTTCTGAGCTAAGGAGAGCCGCTGATTTGTCTCTCCGCGCCACCAAAGAGACCGCCCGTGCCATCGGCAGGTCTATGGCAGCTATGGTGGCGGCGGAGAGACATCTGTGGTTGACCCTGTCTGACATGAAGGAGAAAGACAGGGTCTTCCTACTAGACGCCCCGCTTGCGCCTTCTGGCCTGTTCGGCGACGCCGTCAATTCCGTCGTCGACAGGTACCAGGAGGCCCGTAAACAAGCGGCGGCGTTTCAGCAGTTCCTCCCTCGTCGCGTTCTAGCTCTTGGGGCTGCTGGGCGGGAGCAGCCCCAGCCGAGTGCCAGCTCCTCGCATAGGGCGAGTCAAAAGCAGAGCGTCGCCTCTCGTGCTCCTCCGCAGCGGGACCGAGATCAGCGGCGCTCTAAGCCGGGGACTTCTAAGCCGAGGCCCGACCTGAGGGTTGTGCTTCAGGCGAAGAAGTCCTCAGCGAAGCGGTCCTGACGGTTGTGCAGGACCGCTGAGGGCAGCCCCTGCTGGGGAGGGGCGGGTAGCACCGCATTCCACGCTGTCCGTCTCTCCTCAGTGCCCTCAGGAGACCAATGTCTCCGGCGAGTCCTTCCCCAGTCTCTTCCGCCTGGCAACGTAGCGGAGCTGGGGGGCTCGCCACCCCTGCGGGGGTCTCTAGAACAGTTAGTTTGGTTAGTTCCTGCCGGGGCGCCGTTACAGGGCACCGATCTAGCAGTTCAAAAACATCCAGAGACCAGTCTTGAGAGGTTGGTTCCCTTAGTAGATTATCTGGCAGCGTGGAAACTACTGCCAAATGTATCTGCATGGGTCCTGCACACTGTAGAGCGGGGTTATCGCATTCAGTTCGGTGCTCCGCCTCCTCCTTTCAACGGGGTCTTTCCCACTGTGGTGGGCCCCGAGCAGGGTCTGGTAATGGAACAAGAAGTAGCAACTCTCCTCAGGAAGGAGGCCATCGAGGTGGTTCCTCCTCAGGACAGAGAATCCGGGTTCTACAGCCGGTACTTCATCGTTCCGAAGAAGGATGGGGGCCTGCGTTCTATTTTAGATCTAAGACAGTTGAACCGCTCAGTCATGCGGCTGAAGTTCAAAATGTTGACAGTCAGTCAAGTTGTGTCACAAATCAGGTCCGAGGACTGGTTTGTGACAATAGATCTGAAAGACGCTTATTTTCATGTCTCTATCCTTCCTCAACACAGAAAGTTCCTAAGGTTTGCTTTCAGGGGGCGAAGCATACCAATATCGGGTTCTTCCGTTCGACCTAGCACTCTCCCCCCGCACTTTTACGAAGTGTGTGGATGCTGCTCTGGCTCCGCTGCGACTCCGGGGCATCCGCATACTCAATTACATCGACGATTGGTTGATTATGGCTCAATCGGAGCACATGGCGGAGATGTTGTTCTCGCTCATATGAAAGAGCTGGGATTGAGACTGAACGCCAAGAAAAGAGTTATCTGGGCGTGGTGTGGGATTCGACCACGATGCAGGCACGTTTGTCACCTGCTCGGATCGAGTCGATCCTCACGACAGTGAAGAGAGTGAAAGAAGGCCGGTCACTCACTGTAAAGCAGTTCCAGTGACTGCTGGGTCTGATGGCAGCTGCGTCCAACGTGATACCTTTTGGCCTGCTGTACATGAGACCCCTACAGTGGTGGCTCAGGACCAAGGGGTTCTCCCCGAGGGGAAACCCGTTCCGCATGATCAAAGTCACGCGGCGAGCCCTACGTAGATATGTGGAAGAAACCTTGGTTCCTGTCTCAGGGCCCGGTGTTAGGAGCTCCTGGTCGCCGCGTAATGCTAGCGACGGATGCATCTCTCACCGGTTGGGGTGCGGTCATGAGTGGCCACCCAGCCCGCGGTCTGTGGAGCGGTCGGCATCTCACGTGGCACATCAACTGCCTGGAGATGCTGGCCGTGTTTCGAGCTCTGAAATACTTTCTCCCAGACCTAATAGGCAGCCATGTGTTGGTGCGCACCGACAACATAGCGGTGGTCTATTATATCAACCACCAGGGAGGTCTGCATTCGCGCCCCTTGTACAAGCTGGCGCACCAGATCCTTGTGTGGTCCCAGGACAAACTCCTCTCACTGAAAGCAGTTTACATTCCTGGGCATCTCAATATGGGAGCAGACATCCTGTCAAGGCAGGGGCCGAGGCTCGGGGAATGGATGCTTCACCCTGAGGTGGTGAAGCAGATTTTGAGAGTTTTTGGCCAGGCTCAGGTGGACCTCTTCGCGACTCAGGAGAATGTGCAATGTTCCCTCTGGTTCTCTCTGATTCATCCAGCTCCACTGGGGCTGGATGCCATGGTACAGACGTGGCCGAGGCTTCGTCTGTATGCTTTTCCCCCAATCGCTCTGCTCCCAGGAGTTCTGGAGAGGGTGCGCCGGGACGGGGTCCGTCTTCTATTAGTAGCCCTGTACTGGCCGGCCCAAGCTTGGTTCTCGGACCTAATTTCCCTCCTCGACGGCTCTCCATGGGAGATTCCCGTCAGGAGGGATCTCCTCTCACAAGCGGGAGGCAGCATCTTCCACCCTCGCCCGGAATTGTGGAAGTTATGGGTGTGGCCCCTGAGGGGGCACGCCTCGTAGCTTCCGGTCTCTCAACTGAGGTTGTTGAGACCATCCTCCAATCCAGAGCTCCCTCCACGAGGAAATTGTACACCCTGAAGTGGAAACTTTTCACTTCATGGTGTGGAGACCGCCAGCAAGACCCAGTTAACTGCCCAGTTGGTACAGTGCTGGAGTTTTTGCAGGGTCGGTTCTCCACAGGGTTAGCCCACTCCACCCTGAAGGTTTACGTGGCGGCTATTGCGGCCTACCATGCCCCTCTCGGTGGCACTTCAGTGGGCAAGGATCCCCTTGTCGTACGTTTCCTCCGCGGTGCGCTTAGGCTGAGGCCTCCTGTATGACCTCGGGTCCCTACTTGGGACCTCGCCGTGGTGCTAGAGGCTCTTTGTGGGCCCCCCTTTGAGCCTATCGAAGAGTCCTCTGATAATTTATTGTCAATTAAGACAGTTCTTCTTTTAGATTTATCTTCACTAAAGAGAGTAGGAGATCTTCAGGCCCTTTCTGTGGCCCCTTCACATTTGGACTTTGCCCCTGGTATGGCCAAAGTTTTTCTGTACCCTAGACCAGGGTATGTACCGAAGGTTCCCTCTGTACCATCACGGCCCGTTGTACTTCAGGCCTTTTGTCCTTCCACTTTTTCAGGATCCGGACCAGCAAAAGCTTAACTGTATGTGTCCAGTTCGAGCACTGGACACATGCGTTCACAGATCTGCCCTGTGGAGAAAATCTGAACAATTGTTCGTCTGTTACGGCCCCCCGAAGAAGGGCCTCCCTGCTTCTAAGCAAACTCTTAGCCGCTGGATCGTGGATGCCATCACTCTCTCTTATGAGTCTTCGGGCCTTCCCTCTCCCTTGGGGGTTAAGGCCCATTCTACTCGAGGCATTTCTGCCTCTAAGGCCTTTCTTTCTGGACAAATGCAGGACATTTGCAACGCTGCGGGATGGTCCTCGCCCCTTACCTTTGTCAGGTTTTATGATTTAAACCTGCGAGTCACTCCTGGCTCCTCTGTTCTCCTGTCCTAGCACACACACTAGGCAGGGACTTGTAACTAGGGCGGCGTGGGTATAGCGTTACCCTAGCGTTTTTGATGACGCAGCTCGAGTTCCTGAAGGGAACGTCCCAGGTTACGACTGTAACCCTGGTCCCCCGAAGGGAACGAGACGCTGCATCTCAGGCCCTACTTCCTGCATCCCTGCTGGCGTTTCGCTTCTCATGAAGCTGAATGCCGGTGCCGGCGCACATGCTTTTAAGCTTCCTGGTCCGTGACGTCACCCGCCCATGACGTCTCGCTTTTCTATTGGACTGATTACACATGTGATTTCAGAGCGTGCTCACGCTGGAGGCGGTCCCCTAGCGTTTTTGATGACGCAGCGTCTCGTTCCCTTCGGGGAACCAGGGTTACAGTCGTAATCTGGGACGTTTTTTTTCACCAGGGTAACTATGTTTTTAGATTGGAAAACAAAACAAAAAAATAAATAAATAAATAAAAAGTTAAAATACAGGTTAGCCGCTGATCCTTACTTTTTATTTTTAACAAAGATGTTGGTTTACCTCTACTGTAAAATAGCCTGCTTTAAATGAATCATGGCTAACTAAGGCTTTACAACATTTTTACATGGTTTATGTTTTTTACAAGAAATATGTTGTAAGAATATGAACAGTGTCCTTAGATTCTAATCTTTTTATTTTTAACAATATTGTGGAACGTAGTGGTAAATGCATGCTTACCCCGACCATTACCAAGGATTCTGACCATGTTGTAATCTTGACTTGCAGCTTATTTACTAGTAGATCTAGTAAAGTTATTTATGATGATTGTAGATCTTGGGAGTGTATTTTTCATAGGCTAGTTGGAAAATAAAACAGCCATTCCCATTGGGCTGGGCATTGAGAGGGTGTGTTTTTATGTAAATTTTCATGTCACGCCTACAGCTGACACACATTCAAATGGCCTCGTACCCCACTCTACCTTAATCAGCTTCACGGAAACCACTGATTGTGTATCTGCTACCCAAGATTTGTTGCTGAGGAATCTCAGAGAAAATACTTTTCTACAATGGCTTACAATAATGGTGAGTACATTTTAAGTTATACATGTGATGTTCTCTTTGTAAAAATGTTTCTTATGCTGTTTAACTTTAATGTTTAACAGGTTTTTTAAATCATGTGTGTGTAGGCCCAAACTGCATTTGATCATCTAGACCAGCTATGCAAGTATTGATTTATATATTGTTTTATATTTATATTATAGTAAATACATTGTCAAGTGTCTACATTTTTCTTTTTATCCAGTTATTTTATTTGCTAATTGTACTTATTTGTGGTTAGTTAGAGCTCCATTGGTTAACAACTTGGATCAGCAGTCTGCTAACAATAGCAGTAGTTCCTTGCATGGTATGTTGTATTATATTATGATGCACATTCTTCTACCTCCAAAATATCTGTTGCTGTATGCAGTTTAAACTTTTTAAAACAAATCTTTTATTTGTTGTTTACAGATTTGTTAGTGTCTGATGTAGCTGGATTGGTTTCTCAGCCTGGGTTTGATATCCAGCATAGAGCTGCAGAACCCACGGAACCATTAGCATCAACCAGTTCAGGTCAGATCTTGATTCCTCTAAAATATCTGTTGTTGTATACAGTTTAAACTTTTTAAAACAAATCTTTTATTTGTTGTTTACAGATTTGTTAGCGTCCAATGTAGCTGGATTGGTTTTGATATCCAGAACAGCACTGCAAGCCTCACAAAACCAACTG
>NW_026129417.1:45547-58071 GCF_022985175.1 Labeo rohita | reverse complement strand
TACAATAAGGTACCATTTGTTAACATTAGTGAATGTATTAACTAACTTGAACTAATAATAAACAATACATCTGTAACAGTATTTATTATTTTTGTTAATGTTAGTTATTGAAAATTAACCTTATTTTACTATAAAATATAGGTGCTGCCTAAGTCACATTACAAATTAAACACAAACAGCTAGAATAATTACATCTGGTGTTTCAGCACAAAACTGTATTCATTTAAACACTTCTCCAGCATACAGTAACGTTACCGATTAATCTTCCAAATAAATTTTAAAAGTCTTCCAGTAGATGGCAGCAATGTTTCACTAAACTAGCCCTTGCTAACAGTATCACCTCGAATTTAACTGAAAACCATACATCTTTAAAGTGAATTTTACATAAAATGTTGCTGTTTTAATAAGCCCAGTTATATACAAACATTACTACATTAGCCAATTCCATTAGCCAAATACCACAGATCCTCAAATACTACACACTACTACTACTATACTACTAGCGTAAAAATATTATTAAAATGTGTTATCATGCGACACGAAAAATGACACGATTATGTTACAAAGTCTCGGTTCTCTGGTACTCCATTGTTATTACCCTATTTTAAACTTTTAGACTAGGCCAACATGAAGTTTGTTCACAAACTTTTAGCTCATGTAGTTAATTTATATGATCATCATTCAGTACATCATATTACCTCTGTCTTTGTCCCGGTTTTCCTCTTCTTCTCTTCTTTTTTTTTTCTTCCCTATGCACCAGAGGGCTTCGGTCTTTTGACATACTGATAATTTATTAGTGAAGTGAACATCTATCACAATCAGGTGACTGATGTATGTGGAAGTGCGGCTGTGCGGGGGAAGATTGATCATACGTCGAACCGAATAGTTATGTTTTTGTCGGATAATCGCTTTTTTTGTAATATTTTAAATTGATAGCATTGAAGTAGTATTGGTTAAAAAAAAACAACACTCATTTTGGCGCCCCTAGGGATCGGCGGCGCCCAAAATAGCATTTGCCTATTTCGCCTATGCCACGGGCCGGCCTGATGTGAGACATTCACAGATCGAATCTTACACCTCCCGATCTGCTCTTACACAAATCGGGGCCGCCCCGATCATATCAAACATGTTTGATATTCAGGATTTTAAATCGAGATTATCACGGCTATGATTACATCAGTACTTTAACAACAGCCAATGAGCGACCGCAAAACTGCTGCTGTACGGTCCATTGGATGGAGATGGAGGAAACTGCTTCTTATATTTTTGTAGTAACACTGTCTGTATTGACCATTTCGCTAGATGTAAACATACTGGTCCCGATACACTTCCTGTTTCTTTCTTTTTTTACACAAACATCACAAAAAATATGGCCAACATTTGACTGATCACATTAGCACCTATAAGATGTATTTGTAAATGTGAAAAAAAAAAAAAAAAAAAACAGGAAGCACTTCTGGACCAGTGTTGTTTACATCTAGTGAAATGGTCTATAATATGTTGAAAACACCACAACCGCATGGAGCAAGAAAAGCAATGCTGCATGCGGCCGAGTCTGACCCGAGCCCATCTTTTCCCCTTCTCCCAAAATGACTTATACTACTGTTTTAGCAATTAAAATAGTTCAGTTTTGTATTTAATGGCAAAGTGATTATATTTTGTTTCATTTTTTTATTAAGTTAATTTAGAAAAACATTTTGAGATATATATATATATATATATATATATATATATATAAATTAACAACCAAGTGGTCAGCGGCAGACAGTGAGTTGATTATAGACTATGTTTAATCAGTTTTGCCTTCTCAAATCTTTAGATATAAAACAGTTAAAGCATATAGCAGTTAACTAACATTTGTAAACATTAGTTGCTGAAATGACGATCTGTTGTGTAAGATCACGTGAGGCGCTCCCTCCTTCATGATAATCTTAATAATATCTTGTAGTGTGTGATGCCTCACAATTTTCAAATCTTGTAATGTGTGCATGTTTAAGATTTCAGGGAAGATCATCTGCAAAGATTCTCCTTATGTGTGTGTTGTAACCAGATTCATAATCGGTCAGGATTTTAAAAATCCTGTAGTGCGAGCCCGGCTTAAAGGACATCATTATTATCTACTGTAAAGTTACAGTAGTAATTTAGCAAACAAATGTTATCGTTACTCTTACAAAAATTCAAACCAAAACCCATGGTTACTATAGTTAAACCATGATAACCACAAATGAACAATGGTTTTGCTACACTAACCAGTCTAACAGGTTGTAATCAATCCTCCAAAAAAAAAAAAAAAAAAAAAAAAAAAAAACATGGTTACTCTAATTTTACTGTAATTAACCATAGTTAATTTTGGTAAGAGAAAAATATGACTCATGATAATAACATGTTTAGTATTAGGATTTTATTGATTAGGATATTGTTATGATGTAATCATTATTGTACTAATTTTTACATTTAGAATATGTAGTTTTGTTAAATATATAGTATTTAAGCCATTTTAAGATGATCAACAACACCAACAAGTGTCATAATGTGACACTTTAAATTGAACTTAAATAAAACTGTTACTGCAAATAGAATATAATGAGGTGGTTATTTTGAAAGAAGGTGGAAACAGTTCTGCTCATGGGAAAAGTGACAGCAACAAGAAAATCAGTGAAAAATCAAACCGACAAAGTGAGATGCAGAGAGATATCACAGAAAATGAAGAGACTGAAAAGGAAAATGGAAGTGAAGGTGCAGTTCAAGAGAGATCATTTTTCTTTTTTTGATATGATTCTTTAGGGTCTTAATGAAAAGTCTCTAATATACTTTGATTAAAAATTCTCAATGGTTTTGTAAAACAACACCCTTTTTACATTTTTTCAAAATGAGCTCTGCAAAAATCATCTAATTTTAAGGTGTTGTTCCTTTAAATGCAAATGAGCTCTGCTCGCCCGCCCCTCTCTTCTCTCTGTGGAAAGACGGTCTTGTTTACATTAGCCTTGTTTAGCCGCTAAACTTCCTAACTACCACGTTATAATGAAAGGCAATTGCAAAGATTCATAAAAAAAAACCTTATACTCACTTCTGCTGTAAGTGAAGCTGGATCATGAATGATTCGTGTGAACACAGACGGATATATGTAGATCGGGAGCCTCATTCCCTTCACAAACAAACGTAATCTACAGCATCTTCAGCGGCTCAGATGTCGGGAGTAAATGACGACCACTATGTTCATTATTACATCCAGCAACACAACACCTCAATCACTCAATCTGAGATATCAAAACATGGAATGTTACTGGACTGTTACAGCTGATCTGAGGTAAGATGCTCATGTCAATCAACTATGGTGGGAGCGGCATTTGTTGGTGTGACACAACAATGACAGGCATCTGAGAACGGCTCGATATAATAAAGGGGATATTATTTTTACAGATTAATTAAAAAACACTGCATGGATTTTTATCATTATAGGGTAGATTTGTACATACACTGACAACACAAATTAATGTTTAAACAACATGAAAAAGTGAACTTAGCATCCGATGATCACTTTAAATGTGATGGCCATACAAAAAATAGGGTTGTCCATGGTTTCAGAATTTGTTGTGGTGTATGGGATGGCCTGGATGAGTGTGTACTTGCCTGGCCTGAAATTTGTCCCAGTCCAGCACTGCTCCACATGATGGTTGTTTAGCCTTGATACATTCATTAGCTAACAAATTTTAAATTTAAGTTATTTGTATTAATGTGTCATTATGATGTGTGGTCCAGTTACCAGCATGACACTAAAACAGGTAGCAGTAATGGGTACTTTTTACTGAAGTACATGTAGGAGCCCATGCTTACTTACTTTAACTTAAGTAAAAAAGTGTAGTCAGTACTTCTAATTTTAAACATGAGTATCTGTACTTCTACTTGAGTGAAGGATGTGTGTACTTTTTCCATCTCTGGTATATATATATATATATATATATATATATAATTGATAAGTTGTCAATATGATATATGGCAATACAATAAATAGGGCATGATTTTACTGCAACATTCAACATATTAACATGAAATAACTGCAAATCCATGTTTCGCCACCTGGAGCCCATTTGTTTCTCTGGATTGCAGTGATCCATTTGCTTTTCTTTTCTGTAGCTTTTGGCAGCCTGTAAAAATATACCTCAGGTTTCTTGTCAAATCTCTTTGTTCAGTCAGTCGCATTTTGTGTGTTCCATTTTATGTGTTCTTTCACAGCATTCACACTGAAACCAATGCAGCCACTCAGTCTTTTTCGGTGATGTCAGCTGACGGTGATGTCACGTTCATACACTCTATAGGGAGATGACAGAGTCTGTAGTACTTACTATTGGAGAAAGATTAACAGCTAACTTGGATCACGTATCCCTTAATAACCAATCACATTACAGCCTTGACGTCATTGAATTTCAGTCAGAGTTGTGCGATACTCAGTTACCATTTACAGATACCATAGGAATGAGTGAGAAGTGCCTTAAGCAGATTTTTTATTTTTTATTTTTTTGTTAAAAAGCTGTTTATTCATAGCAGTGAATAAACATTGTAGCCTCTCCTCCTTTCCCACATATCATACAGACACTTCATATTTATTAGTATTTTATTATTTGTATTGCATTTAACGTAGTGTACTTTCAATAAAACATTTGCAATGGGTTTTAATGTTTTTTTGTTTTTTGGTTTTTTTTGCAAAGCTGTGTTTATGCATTTTTTAGCCTGAGTTTTTATATATATATATATATATATATATATATATATACATATATACATAAACATACATATATATATATATATATATATATATATATATATATACATATATACATATATTTGCTAATGTTAGGATGACACATTAGATGACACATTAGCATTATTATTATATGCATTATTATATATATATATATATATATATATATATATATATATATATATATATATATATATATATATAATATATATAATATATATATAATATAATAATGCATATAATAATAATGCTAATGTGTCATCTAATGTGTCATCCTAACATTAGCAACTAATGAAGGTGAATCACCAGATTTGAGTAACAATCTCCACTGAGGCGAACCAGATGTAGAACCCAAGTGCAGTTTAATATCTTCAACATGAAACTAGGCTTAGCATGACTTGACAAAGCATGAAGCTAACATGACACAACATAATGCACAACACAGAAGCAAGACAAACATGACGGTCTAAATATAAAACTATCCACAAGTTTCCTACACCTTGCATCAAAAGTGGGAGCGTCTTCTGGTTCAAAGTAAACAAGCAGGACATGACACTCATTCATTTAACAGTTGACAGGAGTGACGGGCAAATGAAGCCTCATGAAGCACCGAGACTTTCCTCTGACTGGAAAAGATTCAAAGCTTCAAGAGTGTTGTAAACAGCTCAATCTGGTGGTTAGTAAAAAATAAAGCAGCCAAAAGCCTGTGAAGCTCTGTCAGAAGAAGAAACACACAACATTACGACACGCAAAGTGAATCACGCACATGACTGGACAGAAAGTGAGGCTTCTACGAAAGGGATTTCTACATTAACAAGCCTTGAATTGAGGCTTCATCTGTTCATCTGCCCTTTAACACAAGCTCTGATGTCTCAGTTCAAATGTCATTTCACTAGTTGACAGTCATTCAAGATTTAGCGACACAAATTCGAACAGCACATATTGTCCATAAGAATGGAATAACATCTCTCATAAAGTTATGCGTCTTTACAAAGTAAACAATGGTCTAAAAACACTTAGCCTCTTCGCTAATTAGCACACAAAATACCATTGGTATATTTTTACAGTGGCGCCCCCCGGAAACTTGTGGATAGGGAACACAGAACAATGAACCAACGAAAACATAACACATGGACTAGTGATGGAAGAAACAAATGCTTTGTCCCAATGTGCCTACTTATACTACACCCTTACAGTATGTAGTCTTTTGGTGAAGAAAAACTATACACTTTTGAGTGTGTAGTAAGCTTTGGGTCGTACTATCGTGTCACACATCTTGTCACAGTTAACATCCTCCACATTTAATTTAATTTAACTTCCTGCCGTATTGGAAAGTAAAGAAGTAGCACGTTGATCTGCCAGTCACGGGTCTGTCATGTCGAAAACTCCGCTCATATTTTCTGCATAATGATGCATATAAAAGTTAACGACCAAATGGATGTTCACACACATCCGCCATGGTTGTAGTTTTTTCAACACGTTTTATTCGTGTTTGTAGTTCTGGACCGAATCCTTTGCCAAAGCGCAATGAATTGTGGGCACTATTAGCCATTAGAGTGTGCACAGATCCACACTTCAAAAATTGACCTGAAATAGTAGGAAAGGGGTGCCCAATCCCGTTCCTAGAGATCTACCTGCAAATTTTAGTTTCAGCCCTGCTCCAGCACAGCTGTCTGTAATTATCAAGTGCTACCTAACAGATTAATTAGCCTGGTTGTGTTTGATCAGGGCTGGAGCTAAACTTTGTAGGATGGTAGATCTCCAGGAACAGGGATGAGGACCCTTGTAGTTGGCCATCCGGGGACATTTGACACACTTTTCAGCATACTATGCTTTGGGACACACTTATTGTAATCTCACCTACTATTGAGGATGGATAATATGAACATCGGGACACAGGAAAAGCTTTTTAATGCTCCGAATCAACTGAACTAATTGCTTTGCAAAATGATTCATTGTTTTGAAGCGCTCGAAACTCCACACACTGGTGACACCTGCTGGTCAATAATGTGTAAATGCAACAAAAACTAAAAAATGCATAAACACAGCTTTGCAAAAAAAACAAAAAAACAAAAAAACATTAAAACCCATTGCAAATGTTTTATTGAAAGTACACTACGTTAAATGCAATACAAATAATAAAATACTAATAAATATGAAGTGTCTGTATGATATGTGGGAAAGGAGGAGAGACTACAATGTTTATTCACTGCTATGAATAAACAGCTTTTTAACAAAAAAATAAAAAATAAAAAATCTGCTTAAGGCACTTCTCACTCATTCCTATGGTATCCGTAAATGGTAACTGAGTATCGCACAACTCTGACTGAAATTCAATGACGTCAAGGCTGTAATGTGATTGGTTATTAAGGGATACGTGATCCAAGTTAGCTGTTAATCTTTCTCCAATAGTAAGTACTACAGACTCTGTCATCTCCCTATAGAGTGTATGAACGTGACATCACCGTCAGCTGACATCACCGAAAAAGACTGAGTGGCTGCATTGGTTTCAGTGTGAATGCTGCGAAAGAACACACAAAATGGAACACACAAAATGCGATTGACTGAACAAAGAGATTTGACAAGAAACCTGAGGTATATTTTTACAGGCTGCCAAAAGCTACAGAAAAGAAAAGCAAATGGATCACTGCAATCCAGAGAAACAAATGGGCTCCAGGTGGCGAAACATGGATTTGCAGTTATTTCATGTTAATATGTTGAATGTTATATATATGTATGTTTATAAGTTTATTTGGGAATAAAGATACTTGTTTGTGTTAATAAAATATAACACTTCATACAGAGTGGATGTGATCCTGGATTAACAAGCTTTGTTGATCCTGGATCAACATTTTAATCAACCAATCACAACTCTCTGACGTCATCAGCGTGTGCCGACCCAGCCATCGTCAATCCATTTTTGAATCTTCCCTCCTTTTTCCATACAGACAGACCCAAAAGAGGTAAGTTATTCTATCTTCTTTATTTTGAATGTCCTTGTAACCCAAAATTATAAATCTATTTATTAAGTTAAAAAAACGTATTTGAAATTAAATACTTAAATGACGACATATAATGCATACCTGCATTCAACAGGTATGTTTAGCTAATGTGCAAGTCTTTCCCTCGCCTTTGTGCCCAAAAGTAAATGTGTCTGTGCAGAATACCAGTAAATTCATTGATTATTGTTATGATTTGTTACATTTACGATCATAAAAAGCTTTGAATTGAAGAGGGGGGAGGGGGAGAGGGTAACCGCGATATGGCTGTTCATGTTCATGTGATTACTGACTTTCAAAAGGGTGTGATTTAATTAACTAAATGTGAGCCCGTTTTAATAGTAAGAACGTTACGCGATCTACGGGTTCACAGGTTCAATGCATTTTGCGGTTAATTGTGCATTAATACCCAGCGATCGTTTATGATTCATATATCCAATATATCCGCTGTTTATGAATTATTGCAATGTTTATTTTATACAGTTCAAATTGAAAAGTGTTTTAAATGGTTATCAGAATGCATCATTTATCTTGTATGTGTTTGAATAAGCCGGAAGTTGGAGGCCATTTCAAAATAAAAGTTCCGTGTGTGTTAACATGTTGATCCAGGACCGTCATAATCATTTCAGTACAGTTTATTCACTAATGTTTATCCTGGACCATCATAATTATTCTAATGTTGATCCAGGACCATCATAATCATTTCAGTACAGTTTAGATTCACTAATGTTTATAATGTTTATCCTGGACCATCATTATCATTTCAGTACAGTTTAGATTCACTAATGTTGATCCTGGACCATCATAATTATTCTAATGTTGATCCAGGACCATCATCATCATTTCAGTACAGTTTAGATTCACTAATGTTGATCCAGGACCATCATTTTCATTTCAGTACAGTTTAGATTCACTAATGTTTATCCTGGACCATCATAATTATTCTAATGTTGATCCTGGACCATCATAATCATTTCAGTACAGTTTAGATTCACTAATGTTTATAATGTTTATCCTGGACCATCATTTTCATTTCAGTACAGTTTATCCTGGACCATCATAATTATTCTAATGTTGATCCTGGACCATCATATTCATTTCAGTACAGTTTAGATTCACTAATGTTGATCCTGGACCATCATAATTATTCTAATGTTGATCCTGGACCATCATTATCATTTCAGTACAGTTTAGATTCACTAATGTTTATCCTGGACCATCATAATTATTCTAATGTTGATCCAGGACCATCATCATCATTTCAGTACAGTTTAGATTCACTAATGTTGATCCTGGACCATCATAATTATTCTAATGTTGATCCAGGACCATCATTATCATTTCAGTACAGTTTAGATTCACTAATGTTGATCCTGGACCATCATCATTTCAGTACAGTTTAGACCATCCATCATCATCATTTCATAATTATTGGACCATCATAATGTTGATCCAGGACCATCATCATCATTTCAGTTTCAGTACAGTTTAGATTCACTAATTATTATAATGTTGATCCACCACCATCATTTTCATGTTCATCCAGGACCATATTTCATTTTACAGTTTAGATTCACTAATGTTTATCCTGGACCATCATAATTATTCTAATGTTGATCCAGGACCATCATCATCATTTCAGTACAGTTTAGATTCACTAATGTTTATAATGTTGATCCAGGACCATCATAATCATTTCAGTACAGTTTAGATTCACTAATGTTTATAATGTTTATCCTGGACCATAATTACCATTTCAGTACAGTTTAGATTCACTAATGTTGATCCTGGACCATCATAATTATTTTAATGTTGATCCTGGACCATCATAATTATTCTAATGTTGATCCAGGACCATCATTTTCATTTCAGTACAGTTTAGATTCACTAATGTTTATCCTGGACCATCATAATTATTCTAATGTTGATCCAGGACCATCATCATCATTTCAGTACAGTTTAGATTCACTAGGACAAGACACATCATTTCAACAATTAATGTAACATCCACATACTTTTTGAGAATTATTTAGCTTCAAGTAAAAAGTCTCCTGATGCTGTGGGTCAGTTTTAATATCAATTCAAATAATGTTTTAAAGCAATGCATTTTTATAAACGATACTAACCTGACAAGACTTCAGACAATCTGCGATCTCTGTGAGGTCAGAACAGACAGAGAAAGACATTAGTGAATTTGTTTGAATCTGATCACTCTGTTCAATTAAATTAAAGGAGAAGTCCACTTCCACAACAAAAATTGAAATATAATTTACTTATCCCCTTGTCATCCAAGATGTTTATGTCTTTCTTTCTTCAGTTGTAAAGAAATTATGTTTTTTGAGGAAAACATTTCAGGATTTTTCTCCATATAATGGACTGATATGGTGCCCCGATTTTGAACTTCCAATTTTTTTATTTAAATGCGGCTTCAAACGATCACAAATACGGCTGTAAATGATCCCAGCCAAGGAAGAAGGGTCATATCTAGCATAACGATCAGTTATTTTTGTAAAAATAATACAATTTATCTTCTTTTTATTGTCAAATGCTCATCCTGTCTTACTCTGTCTGGACTGTTTTTGTTCCGGTTCATGTCAAAAACTCCCATCTCATGTTCTCCCTCAACTTCAAAATCGTCCTATATCACTGTTTTACCTTTTTTGATCTTCTTTGCATGTTCACTTTGTAAACACTGTGTCTGTTCTTCTGCAGTGATGTAGGATGATTTTGAAATGATTTTTGAAGTTGAGGGAGAAAATACGATTGGAGTTTTCTGACATACACTAACTGTCTTGAGTCAGAAAGAGAAAGACAAGAAAGAGAAAGACAAGACCAGCATTTGAGATTAAAAAGTATATAAATCATTACGTTAGATAAGACCCTTCTTCCTCAGCTGGGATCATTTACAACCACATTTGTGATTGTCTGAAGCTGCATTTAAACTGCATTTTGGAAGTTTAAACTCGGGCACCATATCAGTCCAATATATGCTGAAATGATTAACTAAAAAAATAATAATTTCTTTAAGGCTGAAGAAAAAAAGGAGACAAGAACATCTTGGGTGACATGGGGGTGAGATTACCTGTCAATTTTTGTTCTGGAAGTGGACTTCTCCTTTAAAGAACTCTTCATTCACTTAGACCATTTCTGGGATATGTGATGTTTTATGTGTGTGGCATTTGGCAGTGAGGCGGCTGTCGCTTGTTTTGTTTGATTATTTTTTTTTTGAGTTTTAGTTTTAACATTTATGTTTAAATTGATCTGGTTCCTGTCTTTTTCTTCCCATACTGTTAATCATTGTTACATGCTCACATCTAAATCTCTCTGAAGGATTTTAAAGGGATAGTTCACCCAAAAATGAAAATTTGATGTTTATCTGCTTATGCCCAGGGCATCCAAGATGTAGGTGACTTTGTTTCTTCAGTAGAACACAAAAAGATTTTTAACTCAAACCGTTGCAGTCTGTCAGTCATATAATGGCAGTCAACGGCTACCAAATATTTGAGATTAAAAAAAACATACACAAACAAAACCAAATTAAACCCTGCGACTCGTGACGATACACTGATGTCCTAAGACATGAAACGATTGGTTTGTGCGAGAAACTGAACAGTATTTATATCATTTTTTACTCCTGATTCATCGCTATATCCTACTGTCCTGAGCACATGTACAGCATCTGGTGTGTGACGTGTATGTGCTCTGATCGTAGTATACGCAAGCGCCTGAAACAATCTGCACTTATACGTCACTCATTGTTTACACAGTGCACAGAGATTGTGGGTTTGACAGCTATTCAAAATGGTATTTACTTGTGCTTCTCCTGATTGTTAAAACTGATTTAAAGCTAAAAGATTACGTTTTCTTGCATGAACTCATGTGGGATTGTTGACTTTTCATTGAATCGACTTATGAACCTGATCGCTTGAAGTTATGTTTGCTTGCACTTCGGCTGGATATCAACACACCCATAAACTTACTAAAACTGTGGAGGGTCTGCAGCGATCATGATTTTAGAGACCCGGGGATCACATACGACTGATATCATCAGCTGTGCCTATGGTTTTTTCACACTGAACAGAAGTATGTGAACAAGATCACTGTATGTGTCCTTTTTATTTGTGAAGGTGCCCTTATGAAAATTAACTAATAAAATAAAGTTTTGATGTAGTAAAAGCATGTTTTTTTAGTGGTTGACGTCCATCTCTGTACACTGTGTAAACAATGAGTGAATATAAGCACAGATCGCTTCTGGCGCTTGCGTATACTACGGCAGAGCATGTACATGTCGCACCAGATGCTGTGTTTGTGCTCAGGACAGTAGGACATAGCGGCGAATCAGAGGTAAAAAATGATATAAATACTGTTCAGTTTCTCGCACAAACTGATCGTTTCGTGTCTTAGAACATCAGTGTATCGTCACGAGTCGCAGGGTTTAATTTGGTTTTGTTTGTGTTTGTTTTTTTTATTACTCTCAAAGATTTGGGAGCCATTGACTGCCATTATATGACTGACAGACTGCAACGGTTTGAGTTAAAAATCTTCATTTGTGTTCTACTGAAGAAACAAAGTCACCTACATCTTGGATGCCCTGGGGGTAAACAGATAAACATCACATTTTCATTTTTGGGTGAACTATCACTTTAACAGTGATTTAGTGAGTGAATCTCAGCAGATGCAGATGCAGTCTTAAGGGGCTCTGGGGTTTTTAAAAGTGTTGTGACAGAGTAAATGGCAGGTTATTATTAGATGATTAGTGTGTGAGA
>NW_026129417.1:5378-45047 GCF_022985175.1 Labeo rohita | reverse complement strand
CAGTACAGTCTAGATTCACTAATGTTGATCCTGGACCATCATAATTATTTCAGTACAGTCTAGATTTCACTAATGTTGATCCTGGACCATCATAATCATTTCAGTACAGTCTAGATTCACTAATGTTGATCCTGGACCATCATAATTATTTCAGTAATGTTGATCATGGACCATCACAATCATTTCAGTTCAGTTTAGATTCACTAATGTTGATCCTGGACCATTACAAATGTTTCCACCATCATAAAAATGTTGACCATCATAATCATTTCAATATAGTTTTAGGCTAAATTTATGTTGTGATATAAGGTGATCCAAGAATTGTCATTGTTGGTCTGTTTGAATCATTGAATTGCCAGTCTCAGCCAGTCAGCTCTTTTTCAGCATTTACTCTGTTAAAATTTCTCAGTTTGTTTGATAACAAAGTGTTTTTGTGTTTGTGCATTTCAGCAATGTCCCATGATGGAGGATTTTATCAAAAAGACTGTAGAAAATGAGGAGAGGAGAAAAACAAGACTGAAAAACATACAACTGAAGGTGCATGTTCTTAAACCAGATGACCCAGAAAAGAACTTTATCTCAGAAATAATTAACAAAGAACACAAAAAATCATTCAGGACCACAAATTGTTCTAGTTTGGATGACCAAAAAAGAGGATATTATATTTTCCATTGCAGAAGATCTGGAAATGTTTTTGAAAGAAGTCACAGAGCTGTCGGATGTAAAGCATACATCTCTTTTAAAGTAAGAAATGATTGGAAAGGTCACAAAGTGGTTGTGCAGAGAATATTTACCCAGCACAATGGACATGATTCTTCTGAAGAAGATGGCCATTTTCAGCAGATTCACCCTCAGCTGGTTGATCAGATCAAGAAGTGGATCACATTAGGAGTAAAACCAGATGTCATCCTTCTTCAAGCTAATGAATGGTCAAAAGCTCAAGGAGAAGCTAATTATCATTCCAGAGAATTCTTTGTTACCCCAGAAGATATACATAATATTCGTACTAGTATGCTTCGAGAGAGACACCTTGATAAAGATGACTGTAAGAGTACAGACAAACTATTAACTGGTCCTTTCAAAGATGATGTCATATTTTATCAGCCTCTGGGGAAGGACCAGGACCTTATTATTGTTCTTCAAACTGAGTTCATGAGAAAAGACTTACAGAACAATGGGAGTAACATTGTGTTTTTTGATGCCACACACTGTGTAAATCAGTACTCCTTTCCACTTTTTACATTGCTTGTGAGAGATGATCATGGTCATGGTCTTCCTGTAGCATACATAATAACAAGCAGCGAGACCCAAGAAACCCTTAAGCTTGCACTGCAGAAGCTACGACCTGTTTTCCCTAAGCCACCAAGGTAATTTATTAAAGAAGTCACCCATTAGAGTTTCTTTTACATACTGTATCAACAGTTTAGAAGAAGGTAACCTAATTTTCTTTTTTTTTACAGGTGCTTCATGGTTGACAAAGACATGAGTGAAATAAATGCTTTGAATGAAGTTTTCCCCAAGTCTGATGTTCTTCTCTGCTGGTACCATGTACTCCAAGTAATGCGAATTTTTAATAGGAATATATAAAAATATTTTTTCAAAAGTTTATTTAATAAAATTCATTACTTATATTTTGGTTTACAGGCTGTTTTCGATGGTTGATGAAGTCAGATTCCGACATTTATATTATTATCAAATGATTTTATATGATATTATCAGATTTTTCAAAAAAATGAATGTGCTATGGTAGTTTTTTTTTATTTTATGGCTGAATTGTGTAGATATATTTATATTATTATCATATGATTTTTATATGATATTATTTTTCCAAAATTAATGTTTTTTTTTTTTTTTTTTTTTTGCATTGTCCATTAAAGGTAAAATAAAATTGTAGAAAAAGAGAGGAAAAGTATTGCTGTCATTAATGTTATTAAGGCTTCGTGTTGTGCCCTTTTTTCTTTTTTTGCTTGTAGACTCATAATATTATTTTTGTTCATTGCAGAAGACTGACTTTGACAGAGTGGCTAAATAATTTCTGAAAGACTTTTCTCACTGTCAAGAGGTTTGCAAGTACTTCCAGAGCTACTGGGAACCAATAAGTCATAGATGGGCTGATTATGGACGTTGGTATAACCATGGGAATTCAGAGACCAACAATTTGATAGAAAGGTAATTTCTGTCAGCAAATTAATATATTTTCCATAAATGAAATTGAAATTGTGTGCAGTTGATACACTACAGTAAAAAGCTACACATGCTAAATAAATACACATAAGGAACACATTGCATATAAATTACTTTGAATTTAACTAATAAAACTAACATTGAAATATTTTACATTTATTCTGTGATTAGGGACCATAGTCTTGTGGTCATTTTCAGGTCTGTCAAAGTGGTCTAGTTTGGGTTTTACACTTAACCCAACATTTAAATTTTTTTTTTTCTATAGAATGCGAAAGGACATCACATCAATAGCCTCTGTCTGTGACTATGATCACAGTATACATTTGTTTTAATACTATTTTTCTTTTATTTAGATTTTTCCATCAATTGAAATATCAGTTCTTATCTGGGATAAGAAATCGATGTTTGGGTGACTTGCTTGATGTCCTTCTTTGCAAGACGGAGACTTACTTTCAGGAGATAAAAACTTGCAGTCAGCTGGCAGAATGTCAAGCTCTGTTGCCATGTGTCACAAGCACGGTCTCTGTGGCTCCCTCTGACCGCCGCCAGCGGGAACCCTCCCCGGAATATTAGCACTCCATTTCCCATCTACCCCGTACCTGGGCCGCCACTTCCGGTTCCGGGTCCCCCCGGGTTCACTTCCGCCAGTCGGCCATTTTAGGCGCGCCGTTTCGGCGCGTTCTTCGCGAAGTTTCGTCTAAGTCATGTTAGCGATCCTGAGCGTTTTTTTGGACTGTCTTTTCGTTGCCAACCGGACTGTTAAACGTGTGAGTGAACCTTTGCTGCCTGCCCTTTGTCGACCTACGCTATTGTCTCGGATTATCCCCTTTGATCGCCGCCGGCCCCGACCTATTGCATGGACTATCGTTTACCCCGTTGGATTACCTTCACCACACCTGTCCGCCGTTGCTGAACCTTGCCTGTTGACACAGTCTGTTAAAATAAAGTTGTTGCACATGGATCCTTCGTCTCCGGATCAGTCATTGACTCGCTTACACCATGAAGTTGGAGGAAACATTTAACAAAACAACAGGAATGATATAAAAAGGGTGGTCTAACCACATTACAAGAGAATCATCAGAAATATACATGTACAATGTACCATCCGAACAAGACCCCTCACTTTCCTACAGGACCTGCCCTGCCCTTTGTCATCACTTATCTCTCTCGAGTTGTTCAAAATCTGTCTGAGTTTCTTACTTCTGTTGGGCACAAATAAAGATATTTTGAAGAATGTTGGTAACCAACAGCTGACAGTAGCCACTAAGATCCATAGTATGGAAAAAATAAAATGCAAGTCAGTGAGGAGGACCAACAACTTTCAAAATATCTTCTATGTTCAACAGAAGACAGAATTTCATATAGGTTTGGAACAACTGAAGGGAGAGTAAATGATGACAATTTTCATTTTTGGGTTTTAAGCAAATGTACTATACCTGGTCACTTCTGCACTCTGGTCACTTATGTCCTTGCATACCAATTCTGGACTGACATTTTGACATAGGATTTGGTTAGACCAGTGGCTAGGTCTGAAGCCTCCCCCTCTGTTGAAGCACTAAAAATGCTTGTTTTGGTCTTCATTTTCTTGGGAAGGGTGAGGACTATTTCAGGCAAATTTTTCTTGTGGCCCTTTAGAAGAATGGACGTAGTGCATTAGAACAATAAAAAGAGAAATGCATAGTAAAACATACATATTGTTACGGAATAAAAGATGCGACGTGAAGCGGGCGGATCCAATTGCAAATTTTTATTAGAGGACATCGACAAAGACATGGTCATAGCAGGCAGGGTCAGACAATGGCTAACAGGTGTACAGACAGCAAGACAAAAGAGTATTCCGTTACACAGGTGAGGGTCGATCAGCGGCGGACATAATCTGAAGGGCGAGGAAATTGAGTATTCCAAAAAGACAGGCGAGAGTTCCAAAAGGCTGGCAGCGAAACAGACAAGGCGATACAACAAGGCATAGATTCAAGACTCGGATGACTAGGAACAAGAACAAGACTGAACTAGAAAACACAATTGAACTGACTAACTGGCTCCGTACAGTTGCTAACACAAGATATGTGCTAAACGCAATCCAATACTCGGCAACTAGGGAAAGGTAGTCCGGGGTTTAAATAGAGTCTCTGATTGGACGCAGGTGATCAGTGCAATGGCTAATGGGAAACGTAGTCCAGGGTGTGGTGTAACAGCCCGTGTAATGTGAATGTCAAAGCGACCTCTGGTGGCGATGCAGATTCGTGACAGAGCTCCCCCCCAGGCAGGGCTGAGGACCACCACAACAGGACAAACGGACCAGGAGCCCTTCAGGGTGGAGCAGACGGACCAGGAGACCACCTAGGCAGAGCCGGAGCCCACCAGGGTGGTACAGACACCCACGTCATGGACTGGGACCTGGGGAGAACAGGGACAGAAGAGGCAGACAGAACGACAAGGAGAGAGGCAGAGAGTTCGTTGGCGGCCTTCGTGGCCGTGACAGGACAGGGTGAGAGTTCATAAACGGCCTCTGTGGCCGGTTCAGGAACAGGCATGAGTATACTGGCTAGGTGAGGGTGATTGGGCGCTACCACTGTGCAGGGAGCTAGAACAGACGTCCCTGTTCTATGAGGTTCCGCAGCCTCAGCCGCCATCTCCGGGGAAACTGCGGCGGGCATCACTGTACGGAGCCAGTTAGTCACCAGTCAGACGAGACGTGACGAGACTCTGGGAGGTCAGACGAGACGTGACGAGGCTCTGGGAGGTCAGACGAGATGTGACAGGGCTCTGGGTGGTCAGACGAGACGTGACTTGACTCTGGACGACCAGCCGGGATGTGACTTGACTCTGGACGACCAGCTGGGACGTGACATGACTCTGGACGACCAGACCTGACCCAGGAACAACAGCAATAACTTGACATGACTCATGAAGATCAGTTGTGGTTTGACTTGGTTTGTGAAGATCAGCTGTGGCTTGACTTGGCTCAAGAACAACAGCTGTGACTGGACTTGGTTCACTAAGACTAGCTGTGACTTTACTTGACTCAGAAAACACAGCTGTAGCTTGACTTGACTCATGAACAACAGCTGTAACTTGACTTGGCTCGTGAGGAACAGCTGAGACGAGACTTGGCTCTTGAAGACCAGCTGAGACGAGACTTGGCCCAGGAACAACAGACGTGACTTGGCTTGGCTCGTGAAGATCAACTGTGACTTGGCTTGGCTCATGAAGATCAACTGTGACTGGACTCGGCTCATGAAGACCAACTGTGACGTGACTTGGTTCACTAAGACCAGCTGTGGCTTGACTTGGCTCAGGAAAATCCGCTTTGACTTTGCTTGACACAGGAACAACAGTTCTGACTTTACTTGGCTCTGGAACAAAAGCTGTAACTTGACTTGACTTGGGAAACACAGCTTTAGCTTTGCTTGGCTCAGGAACAACAGCTTTGGCTTTGCTTGACTCAGAAACAACAGCTGTAGCTTGACTTGACACAGGAACGACAGCTGTAATTTGACTTGATTTGGGAGATACAGCTGTAGCTTTACTTGACACAGGAGTGGCAGCTGTGACTTTACTTGACTCAGGAAATACAGCCGTGACATGACTTGACACAGGAACACCAGCTGTAATTTGACTTGACTTAGGAAGAGCAGCTCTGACTTGACTTGACACAGGAAACACAGCTTTAACTTGACTTGACACAGGAAGAGCAGCTCTGACCTTACTTGACTCAGGAAACATAGCTGTGAAGTTGTATGACTCCGATGCGGCCGCAGTTTCACGAGTGGTTTGGCATACCGGAGTAACAATTGTCAAACATGAATGTCCTGGTGCTTGTGGTGGACTAAACTTCACGGCTGCCATTACCACGTTGTCGCGTTCCTCCTCCGCAACGCCCACAGTGAATGGCGAGCCCACACACAACAAAGCTAACTCCACAAACTCACAAAGTGCAGACTGACGTTCAGGAACAGATTCATGACACATATAAAACAATAATCTTAAAGTAACCATTTTATCACAGTGATTGTAAACTTACTCCTAGCAGATCTCTAAAAACATTAGAGGACATGTTCTGTTAAAAATAATTTAATGAGAAAAAAAATAGAAAACATCATACTAAACTATATGGGTAACACTTTACAATACGGGTGCACAAATATGTATTAATTCATGCTTAACTAATGCAGAGATAATCATGAGTTAATATATAACTCATGAGGAACTAAACCATTTATTAATAATTACTTCATCGGCAACAAATGAACATTCTATATGATTCATAGATTAAGTAATCAATAAATTGTTATTAGTTAAATGTGTCATAATGTATTAATTACCTAATAACTTATTTTATGAACTAATAGTGAAAATTCATGTGTTAATTACCTGTTATAAGTGAGGCTCCCGTACTGCCTCCTCTACACCACCAGAGGGAACCTTCACCAGAGTACTGACTATTTTCATTTGGACTCCATTTCCCATAAACCAACATACCTGGGACTGATTGCTCACACTCACCTGCAAGTCATTACACTCACCCTTTATAAGCAGACCACACTCTCTCACCCTTTGCGAAGTCTTGATTTGCCTTGGTGATCATTTCTGAGCGTTTCTTTGTGGATTGTTATTCTGTTTGTGACCTGGATTATTTATTGGATTGAGATTCTCTGCCGCCTGCCCTGACCTTGACTTGTTTATCGGACTGTGATCCTCTGCCACCTGCCCTGATCTATATCTGTGTATTGGACTGTGATTCTCTGCCACCTGCCCTGACTAGATCTGGATTTTGATTCTGTTTGTTTCTCTGCTTGCTCCTATCAGTTTCTGTGATAAATAAACTGCACATGGATCCTTACTCAGCAGACTCATCATTACAGAAGACTTCGCCATCTAGTGATCCAGCAGCTCTGGCGCAACTGACAATCTTTGTATCTCTGATGGTGAGAGTTATAGGCATCTTGAAACTTGAGTTGGATAGGATGAAAGGAGAATAGGAACTCACCGATCTAGGATTTGGGTTGGGAGGACGAACGGGGCATGATGTCTTGAGATGGCCGGCTTCACCACAGTACATGCAGAGATGATGTTGCAGTCGTTCTCGTTCCTCTGGAGTCAAGTGAGTATATCAGAGCTGCATGGGTTCATAATTAGATGCAGAGGATGAGGTAATCTTGGCCGGAACCTGAATGGGTCGCCGTGATCGTATGAGGTTATCTATCTGAATGGATAGCTCAGTGAATTCACTCAAAGTTCTTTCCTCATAGCAACATGCCAGTTCCGATTGAAGTTCCAGAATTAATCCCTTCCTGAACATTAACTTCAATGCATCCTCAGTCCAATCGGTCTGAGCAGCGAGGGTGTGGAAGGATAAAGCATACTCTGCTGCCGTCTTTTTCCCCTGATTTAACATGAGAAGTTGTTCACCAGCACTCCTACCTCCTGCACATGGATCCTTACTCAGCAGACTCATCATTACAGAAGACTTCGCCATCTAGTGATCCAGCAGCTCTGGCGCAACTGACATGCGTAACTGGGTGTTCAAAGACTTCTTTAAAATGTTGTAAAAACACACTGAAAGAGGGAAATGCAGATCCGTCCTCTCTCCATACAGCAGTAGCCCACTCCAATGCCTTTCCGGTTAGCAATGAGCACACAAAGGAAATCTTCCCTACATCAGTAGGATATAACATGGGCTGTTGGTTCACAAAGAGTGAGCATTGCAGTAGAAATCCCTTACATTTTGACGTGTCTCCATCAAATTTTTCAGGGAATGCAAGACGTGGGCTTACCGCGGCATTTTGGGTGGGCATGGGATAAACGGGGGCAGCCATTGGTGCAGGAACAGGTTCCAGTGCAGTCACACGTAAACTCTGCAGCATCTTTACAAGCTCCTCAGTGAGGGAGGTGAGTTGATTTAGCTGGTGCTGGTGTATAGTGAGCTGATTAGCTTGGGTAGATAATTCGGTAATTCTCGGCCTACCCTGGGACAACAGTTGTCACGAGTGTTGTGGTTTCCCCTTTTCCCCGTCAAAGAGTTACTCTTGAGTCTTGGGTTTTGATGCCAAAAGATAGACTTTATTGCCGAAACAATCAAGCCGAGTTGTCTATAGAGAACTGATCTTTACTTGGTTGAGGACAGCGTTATATAGTGGTCTTCTCACGCAAGCATGTCGACCTAAATCATTGGGGCGGGGGGTCCCTAAGGTAAACACTATCATGGGAAACAGATGGTTTTCCTTAATGGCCTCTTAGTGAGCCCCTAAACAATATGAGCTATGGCTCTGCTAGTGGGGCCCAAAAATTAATCATATGGGCTTGTCTATTTTTCCATACTTATGGCCTCTTACAACAACAGTATGTGCTTGTCCAGCAAAATATAGGGTAGAACTGCATTATTCTAATAGTAAATTAATTTGGACACAATTCCTTTATATTTTAGTTAATAAAATCTTCCTCATATTCCCCCTTTGAGACGTTTACGTCTCACATTCTCCGGAGTGCTGTGTCAAGATTCAGCCTCTCAGTAATTACTACTTAGTGACAAAATAAAGTCACTATGTTTCATTATCAATTAACTAAATCATGCCACGGCATTCCGGAAGATGTCAGGGCCAAACATCTCCCCTCTTATCTTTTGACTAGAAGGGAGTAAAAGACCCTGACACCTTAATATACTTTTCCATATAACATAGATTGTTGAAGCATGTGTGTGCAGTTGGTTCGGCCTTTCCTGTGGTTATCACAGTTATGTAGAATACATATAGAACAATGAAAATAAGAGTACATAAGAATAATACTAAACAAAGAGAAACCAAAATAAAATATATACAGTATGAAACAAAGTAAAACATACATAACATAAAGATTTAGGTTACAGATACATTTGTCTTAATCTTCATTGGAGGAACTCGAAATCTTATCTACCAGTTGCAAATTCAATGCTATTCTGTAAAGCAAGTCCCCATAATATTCATGTTTAATCAGATTCCTTTTTCATCATTGCACTACCTTAACATGTCCATTTGTTTAACTGTGGCCTTAATAACTAGGGATTTTAATAATGGTAGTATACAACAAAATAGTAATCCTCCTATGCCGATTGTCACTCCCAGGAGTATTCCTAATTTTGCTAGCCATGCTCCCCATGATCCTAATTTTAAATTAAACCAATCCCATGTTTTTTCGTCTCTTCCAGCGTTAGTTGCCATTTCTACTTGTAATTCTTTAAGTTTAGCCATGGCTTTTGTAAATGTTCCTTCTGGTGCTGTATTATTAGGGATATATTTATAACATTGGTCTCCGAATAAGACGCACATCCCTCCTTTGTCTGCTAACATCAAATTAGGGCTAGTCTATTTTGCCATGTCATTTTACTGGTTGTATCTAATTTCTCCTAAAGAAACTAATGCTTCGTTGGTATAATTAATGAACTTTTGTTGATTGTAGTATATGTAATTTATCCATTCTGTATTTTTATTTTATGAAATCCAAATGAATATTGATTCAAGACCTGATTTGACTTCATCTCGTGCCTTGAATTGATTTGGTATACCTCTGGGTTGACCTATTGAATCTATATATACTTTAGGATCTGGTATATAATTTCTCTTGACTCTGTGATTAATTGTTTCATTTGGGATTTCAATGGGATTTCGAATCCCATTCTATTATGTGGATTTCTTGCATTAATCGTACCCTAGTGCATTTTCCTCTCCATCCTAGGGGCAAGGCAGATAAAAGTTTTCTTTTTCCAGAAATCCAAAAGAAATTAGCTAATGCTATAGTTTGGTCCTTATATATGTCTGCATTAGGTAAGGCTATAGTTTGATTTTTACAGGTTTTAGCTGGCCATATTTGTTCGCCTTTCCTCATTCCTGATGCCCGAAGGGGTGGAAAATCTTTAGAATCATCAACATTTCGAAATAGCATTGTATCTAAATTCTAAACGACACTGCATTTCCCTTTGAATTGTCCCACATTTACAACCCCTGTGGGTTTAACAAAGCACTCATATTCTTTGCTGTAGTCTACGGTGTACCATAGTGGAATCTCTACTTGATTAACTTGTATTTTCAAATCTTCAGTTATATCTAAGCTTCTACATTTAGCTCTCAGTCGAGGTATATGCTTGTAGAATGGTTTTTGTTTAGCATTGCTTAGGGAGCCTAGACACTCAGCTGGACAATGAGGTCTAAAGTCTCTTCCTAAATGACAAAAGTTTCTGTTGAATATAGCACAATGTTCATAAGTGAATGGATTAGTGACTACTATCACTTGGCTCATCTGTGTTTTAGAACAGAATAGGCAGTTTTTTAGCTTAGCAGTTGTAAAAGTTGCCCACTCATATCATTAATTGTTTGTGCTGTTTCCCATAAACATTTAGCTTGGTATCGTCTTCCTACATGTCATAATTCTCTTCAACATACCTATGTTGTTTTTCATACAATCCTGGTTCAGTTGTAGTTGAGATTGAGTTATTATTCCCTTTCTGACCCTATATCTATCATAAGTCTCCCATGTGGACCAAAAATCCTCTACCTTTGCATTCAAGTGTGGTGACCAATACTCTTGTTGCTTAACTTTTCTTGTCACTTCCCCCTTTGCACAACAGTCAAAACCATGAGTATCTTTCCCCCACAACTACATTTTACTTCAGGGGAGAAGTAAAATATCCTGCCTCCCTAATCCTTTTAATATTAAAAGTTCTTTCATGACACAGTTTTACATGTCTTCTTCATTCTCTAATTCTGTCTTTCTTTCTTGTGTTCTCCCTTCTTGTCTGCTCCACGTTTCCTTCCCCCTTTTTTCCATCTTCACCAGGGTGACTCTTTGCAAGTCGTTGCAATGGTCTTTCCCTCGTTGGCAAGGGAGGGTCGTTACTAGCATGCCCTTAATCCCTCACTCCATGCTGTGTAGAGTTGTTGAAGCTAGTTGGCGTGTTTTAGGGTGAGAAATGTGGTCCCGTTTTGCTGATCAATGTGATATTCCCCTTGAGATCATAACTGCATACACTGGTGGGGCAAACCTTCCCTGGCCTTGACAGGACTGCTGTTGCCTGTAACTGGAAACTTTCAGAGGTTTTGGTTAGTGATATCAGGTATGTTCATTTTTTTTCATCTGGCCAGTTGTCCTTTTCGGTGAGACCTGTAGAAATGTCAAGTGGGTTGAGGGCTGTCCTGGCCCCTTTTTGGCTTCTCATACATCTGTTTGCAATCCATTGTATTAGCATAAAGAGCAGGGTTAATACCCATTTTCTATAATAAAGAATTTGGCTTTATTAAATTGTTTTCATCCTTACTATTTTTGATTAATTTCAATGTTATTCTCAACAATTTGCTAATTAAGTTTTCTTTTTGTTTTATAAATTTAGTCCCTCTATCACTGGATACAATTTTTTTGGCCTATTTTGTTCAATAGCATAGGCTTTTTACCCTGGAAAACACTCAACCCACTTTATTAATGTTGACAATCAGAAAGACAATATTTTATCCTTTTGACACAGAATCAGCTCCATCATGGGATGCTGAAAAAGAAAGTTAGCTGTGGGGTGGACAGAGCAAGCTTCCTTGCTTTGCCTTCCCAGGTAATACGCTGCGCAAGTGTGGCATTGTTTTTCTTTCTGCCACAACAATAATTTAGGTGCTGACCAGGAAACTTAACCAATTCATCCAGGGTCATTTTAAGGCCATACTCTGCCCTGTGGGCCCACATTTCAATTTTTGCATACAGCTGTTTTGGCAAATTAATTGATTTGCCTCAGTGTCTCGTCAGACATCATCTTTTCACTCCATGTCACACCATTGCACACCATCATTCACACTTTTTCACACCCTTTCACACCCCACTCTTAGGCTAAAATCAAGTTTAATTTTTTTGTGCAACCTCTTTTTTCAACAAAATTTAATAAATTATTTTTAATTGGAATAATTAGCTCAGGTATTGTGCAATTAAGAAAGCCGATTGTAATTTCTCAAATCTCACATATTTGTCTACTTTGAATTTTAGTCATGCTATCTAAAAAGAGGATTGGAGATCTCCACATGATCTAGGATCCATGGCCAAAATAATTTCTATCTTGTTACCCCCAGTGATGACAAAATTTGTGATTTCATAACTTTGGAACTTTGCAGACATATTATTCTTATTTAATCTAGTCCTAGAAAATGACCATTAAGCAAAATGGAGTGACCAATATTTTTATTTTATCAGCCCTATTTTTGTCTGTTAGACGTTTTGTCTACCCTGTCTTCTTCATAAGAACTCAGCATTCTTGTTGACGATTCAGCTGTACATTTCCCCTAGTTTAATTAAATAGCCCTCACTATGCCAAATCCAGCTCCATTTTTGTGTGATCAGTAAGTCATGCACTCGCTTCTGTCTGTCAAAATTTCTTTTCTTTAAGACCTAAGGCTGGACTGGTAACTGTTGAAAAGCAGATCAAGAATGTTAGTTAAAACACAGAATTCAAAGAACTGCTGTGAGACCAGTGAATAACTAATACTAATTAAGCTAATATAATAACCAAATTTGAAGCATTCTCTATAGTGACCATTAGATATGCAGCACATATGCATGCAATGTGAAAGTGATGAAAGTTCTTCTGTGTACCCATTAGTCTGTTGAATCTGTTTGTCTGTTGCACTGGGTCGTCAGTCTGTGGTGGCCTGATGTGATGTGTGGTCTCTGTTGTTTCTCTGCCTCCTCTCAGTCTGGCATTACTGACACAGTTTTGCATTTCAGGATATTCTCTTCATCCTCAGGAAAAGTCTCAAGTGAAAGATTCATCTTTTCCTGTTTTAAGTCAGCCTTTCTCCATGCAGAAGTATGCACTCCTCTTTCTGGAGGGGGGTGGAAAGTCCACCAGCTCCTCCCTCTTCTTCTCTCTGCAGCCTTGTCTTTGCCTCTTCACCACACTGTTAGACAGACTCCAGCACATCGCTTCCTTTTTTCCACTGTTGTAGAAGCCATCTGAAATTTTAACACTCAGAGACCGCATTAATCAAATTGACCTTAGTCAAACTTGTGTCTGCGCAATTAGCTCTTTATATAAATTTCACTTTTTAGCCAAATCTTTCAGTGGTCCTACCATATAAAACATTCATCTGGTTAGAGCAGCAGTTCCCTTATTCTATTTTAGTAAAGCAAGTTCTTCATTGCAGAAAAATAGCAAGCAGGTTTTTCTTTGCAAAAATGCAGAAAACAGCAGTAATCTACCTTTATTATCTAGGGATATTACAATTAAACAAAATAATATTTTTCTACAACAGCAGGACATGCTTATGGTAAAAACCATCATAATTTTCTTTTAAATTCACATAGATGATACACAAGCCATAGACATTTCTCAATAAGAATGTAACTTTGGTGATTAAATATATGCAGGTTGGGGAAATTCATTTACCATTACTAGATTATTCTGAAAATAATCTAGTAATGGTAAATGAATTTCCCCAACCTACATATATTTAATCACCAAAGTTACATTCTTATTGAGAAATGTCTATGGCTTGTGTATCAAAATTTCTATTAATTTGGTCACCCAATCTTGCTCTCATTCAACATTGCTCTCCACAAGTTATCTTTCAGTTAATGCAAACCCGAATCTTTGAAACTCTGTAATGGATTAACTTCCATACTGTCTCCCAGGGATAACGAGATACAAATTTTAGACGGCTTCAGACATAATATATACTTTTTTAAGCATGTGCAATCTTATTTATTCATCTATTATAATAAATCATTAAATAATAAATGTATATCCTATTTTTATTGGTCTCTTGCTACAATAATCTTTAAAGTCCATATCTTATACCTATTTATAACAAAATTCATATAAGTCACTTATTATTTAGAGCTCAGCATTCATTTACTCCTCTCAAGCGAGGCAACAACTACACTCTCTCTCTGAGAAACACAGGAGGGCCCGCAGTCCCCGCTCACACATCAATCATGCTCATACAACCACACACATACATTTAAATAGACTACACTCTTCCTGAGTGACCTGTCAGTTCTACTCGCTCTTTTACTGAAACTTTCCTCAACACAGTAAAAAAGCAGTACTCTGCAGGATTTTTGCCTACTCCTGCAGCCCTCTGTAACTTCCTAACACCAACAGAGCGTTAACCATAGGACTTAATAAATAAACTTACAAGTTTGCACTCTGTCTTCACTTGATAACCTTAGCTCAAGGAAAGGCAACCCTTGCAGTGCCTACCCTTGTAGGACTTTTGCCTACCCTTGTAGGACTTTCTTACTAGCGCTTCTCTTCTAACACTTTTAATCTAATTCTACTTAAATATGAAAATCTGAATTCACTGTTCTCCTCAAGTCCAACTCAACAGAAAATACAGATCAATGCATGCATTTAGTGCTTTTGGAAACAAAACCCATTTTCCTTTTATTTTAACTCTTTCCCATTTATTTTAGTTCTTTAAATTTGGAGGAGCAATTTTAAGTGTCTTGACCACCACGGGCAGCCTCTAGCCAAACAACACAAACTGATTATGTAAGCAAATACTGCTTACCTTTATTTGTGGCCACTGAGTTTGTGTTGCTCATCAAGTCAGCCCAAAGTGGTCTTTTCTTGCTCCTTTCCAATCCTGTTCGTGACGCCAATTATGTTGTGGTTTCCCCTTTTCCCCGTCAAAGAGTTACTCTTGAGTCTTGGGTTTTGATGCCAAAAGATAGACTTTATTGCCGAAACAATCAAGCCGAGTTGTCTATAGAGAACTGATCTTTACTTGGTTGAGGACAGCGTTATATAGTGGTCTTCTCACGCAAGCATGTCAACCTAAATCATTGGGGCGGGGGGTCCCTAAGGTAAACACTATCATGGGAAACAGATGGTTTTCCTTAATGGCCTCTTAGTGAGCCCCTAAACAATATGAGCTATGGCTCTGCTAGTGGGGCCCAAAAATTAATCATATGGGCTTGTCTATTTTTCCATACTTATGGCCTCTTACAACAACAGCATGTGCTTGTCCAGCAAAATATAGGGTAGAACTGCATTACTCTAATAGTAAATTAATTTGGACACAATTCCTTTATATTTTAGTTAATAAAATCTTCCTCACGAGCATTGTCTAACTCCCATCACACCCCTACCATTACGATCCGTCATCTTTACAGAACAGAACCCAGACATTCCAGGCTTACCTAAGAAATACTTTGATCTCTCTGAAGCATTCAGCAAAGTCAAAGCATCTCAGTTACCACCTCACCGCTCTAGCAACTGCTCAATCGAACTACTTCCAGGTACCACACCCCCTAGGGGTAGAATCTTCCCATTATCTCAGCCTGAATCAGAAGCTATGAAAACCTACATAGAAGAGGAGTTAGAGAAAGGTTTCATCAAACCTTCAACCTCACCCGCCTCAGCCGGATTCTTCTTTGTGAAGAAGAAAGATGGAGGCCTTCGACCCTGTATTGATTACCGCGGACTCAATGATATAACGGTCAAGTTCAGGTATCCTCTACCTCTAGTCCCTGCCGCCTTCGAGCAGCTCCGTCAGGCCAAATACTTCACTAAGCTTGACTTACGCAGTGCCTACAATTTGATCCGAATCAAAGAGGGAGATGAGTGGAAAACGGCATTCTCTACATCCACCGGTCATTATGAGTACTTGGTTATGCCCTTCGGCCTCTCCAACAGTCCTTCAGTATTTCAGTCATTCATCAACGATGTGTTCCGTGTCATGCTGGACCAGTGGGTAATCGTTTACATTGATGATATTTTGATCTATTCTAACACTATACAGGAACACATTCAACATGTACGATCTGTTCTACACCACCTAATTCAGGACCAACTGTATGCCAAAGCTGAAAAATGTGAGTTCCATCAGACTTCCATCTCATTCCTTGGCTACATCATCTGTCAGGAGGGCGTGGCCATGGATGAAAGTAAGGTCAGGGCAGTACTGGAGTGGCCATAACCTCGTACAGTCAAGGAATTACAGCGATTCCTGGGGTTCGCCAATTTCTACAGGCGATTCATTAGAAATTTCAGCACAGTCGCTACCCCTCTTACACCCATGACAAAACGCTCCACCTCACGACTCTCCTGGACCTCTGAAGCGATACAGGCTTTCCAAAACCTCAAGGAAAGATTCACATCAGCACCTATTCTTCATCATCCAGATCCCAGTATCCCATTCATTGTGGAGGTTGACACCTCTAGCACAGGCATCGGAGCAATACTTTCCCAACGTCAAGGTGAACCAGCTAAAATGTTCCCATGTGCCTTCTATTCTAGGAAACTGTCCTCAGCAGAACGGAATTATGATGTAGGCAATCGCGAACTTCTGGCCATGAAGGCGGCTCTGTAGGAATGGCGCCATTGGATAGAGGGGGCTCAACACCCTTTCACTGTGTTAACCGACCACAAGAACTTGGAATACTTGCGCTTTGCCAAACGGTTGAACCCTCGACAGGCCAGATGGGCAATGTTCTTTACCAGATTCAATTTTACAGTCACTTACCGACCAGGCTCAAAGAACACCAAGGCTGATGCACTGTCTAGACAGTTGGATAAAGTTAATCACCATAATATTGAGGAAAACATTATCCCCAAAGCGTTACTCATTGCCCCTATACAGTGGGATATCATGACAGAAATTGATCAGATTAATGGCAGAACCCTCCTCCACCAAATTGTCCGGGAGAAACTCTTGCATCAGGTGCACACTCTTCCCAGCTCAGGTCAGCCAGGTATAAATGCCACCATCCAGCTACTAAAGAACCGTTTTTGGTGGCCTGCTATGTCCACAGACACTATCACCTTTGTAAATGCCTGTGTCGCTTGCAATACATCCAAGTCTCCACGACAACTACCTGCAGGTTTGCTTCAGCCACTACCCATTCCTCAACGCCCCGGTCCCATATCGCCATCGATTTTGTCACAGATCTCCCCAATTCTCAAGGCAACACCACTATATTAACTGTAATTGATCGTTTCTCCAAAGCATGTCGCTTAATTCCCCTACCTAAGCTTCCCACAACATTTGAGACAGCCGAAATCCTGTGCAACTATGTCTTTCGTTCTATGGTCTTCCAGAAGACATAGTATCAGACTGTGGCCCCCAGTTCACTTCCAGAGTCTGGTCTTCATTCTTCCAACATCTCAATGTGAACATCAGTCTTACTTCCGGTTACCACCCTCAATCCAACGGGCAGACTGAACACCTAAACCAAGAACTTATTCGATTCCTGAGAACCTACTGTGAACAGAATCAATCAGACTGGAGCAAATACCTAATGTGGGCTGAATACACGCAAAACTTCCTTCAAAAACCTGCAACTGGCCTAACTCCCTTCAAGTGCATTCTGGGCTATCAACCACCTTTGTTCCCCTGGTCAGGAGAACCATCCGATCTTCCCTCTGTCACAGAATGGCTCCACCGAAGTGAAGAAACTTGGAACCAAGCACACGTCCATCTTCAACGTGCGGTGAGAAGACAGGAAGAACAAGCCAATCGTCATCAACGCCCTCATCCCCAATACGTCCCCGGACAATGGGTCTGGTTGTCCACCAAAGACTTGCGTCTCAGACTTCTGTGTCGAAAACTCAGTCCTAGGTATGTGGGTCCCAGAGGTGTCAAAAGTACACACATTCTTTACTTAAGTAAAAGTATAGATACCTGTGTTTAAAAAGACTCTAGTAAAAGTTGAAGTATTGACTCAAATTTTTACTCAAGTTAAAGTAAAAAGTACAGGCTCTAAAACATACTTAAAGTATAAAAGTATAAAGTAACCTTGCGAAGGACAAAACCACCATTTTAGGGAAAAGTTTATTGGACTCCATGTTCAAGTGCAAGCAGAGCAAAATTAAATGACATGAATACAAAAAGCTCTGTTGGCCTTTTACACATACAAAAAAAATGTGCATGGTGTTCAAAAACTTGTTTTGTTGAAAAAAAAAAAAAAACTTGTTATGCCAGTAGATATTAATAAACAGAAATATTATCCATCAACAACACACTTTGTGTCCAACCTATGACTAACTTCAAAACAGCAGGAGATCATGTGTAGATCTTTGAGTGCATCTGTGAGAACTGCCCACATCAGTGTTTGTGTGTGTAAGAACATATATCAGTATTTAGGTGTTTGTGTGGACCAGAAGTGCAACTCAGAGCTACACACAATAGGACTAACAGAACCCTCCGTTTAGCTTCAAAAGAAGCTGATTTTCAAAGTTCCTGGAATCAACACGTGCCCTTTTCGGTGTGAATATCAGTCCAGCTGTGCTAAACAGTCTCTCACACGCAGCTGAGGCAGGTAGTGGAGTGTTAAGCCTTACTGACAGGTTGAATACTGTCGGGAAAGACTTGAGTACCCCCATTGCATCACCTGGGCATCCCAAGTAAGTCTCCAGCTGTTTGGCGTTTTCTTGGGATCCGGGGGTCTGTTTGATTGCAGAAAAGAAGTCATCCTCTTCTGAAGAATGGGAGGTCTCACCTTGATTCTCCACAGCTTGTTCTTTCAAATGACTTTTGATATAGTCAAGGCCTATAAAATAAAAGCATAATTAGTACCAACTTGGAATAATGGAATTTGATTACAATATGATTAATAAAATTGTAACATTTGTGATGTGTACATAAAACTAAAGATTGCAGTTTCTTTTTTGCAAGGATAAAGACAACAGCGTGTTACTTACCAAGTTTTAGAATGCATTTATTGCTTGTCCAGCAGGTCTTGAATTTGGGGACAAGAATGGCAGCTGCAATCAGTTCTGGATCTGTAAGCATCTGTCCAAATCGCTTTTCAAGGCCTGAGAGCAGTGCATCAACCAAAGGCCCACAAAACTTGACAGAAATGTGAAGATGCTGGAGCTTTGCTTTGAGCAGTGTAATTGTAGGTACCAACCATCCCATCTGGACACTGCTCTCTCCCTGAAGGAGATCAAGTGCCTTGGCAACTGGGCTCATGGTTTTTACATACTCTGCTAGAAAAGCCAGCTCAACAGGACTGAACCTGTTAAAATAAGAAATAAAAAACAGTGAAACAGTCCCACTATTATGCACTCCTAATCAACATTTAAAGACAATTAGTGGAAATTCATACATAATAGTGGATGCATGCTAATAACATTTCACATCCTGATCCATCCTTATAAATATTAGGCTACCGCATTTTGCAATCATTAAACTTTAAAAAGCAATTAGGCAGGTACATACATGGGTATCTTCAGTGTACTGCAGACAGCAGCAATGGCTCCTTCTCCTTGTTCTCTGGAGATTCTAATGATCCTCTCAACAACAAGAAAGAGTGAGTTCCACCTTGTGTCATTTGGCCTCAGGAGTTGGAGTTTGCACTTATCTTCAATGACCTCAGCAGCTATGGTGGATCTTGCACTTTTGTTTCACAGACTTGTGCACTTTGCAAATGATGAACAAGAGAGTCGCTTGTAGACTGTGCTGCTGATATTTGCTTCAGATACATCAACAGTTGACACCAAGTTGAGGAGGTGGCAGGCACAGCGGTGGTGTTTTGGAAGCTGATATTCCAAGCAGTCGTCCTCATCTAAAATGGCTCCAGCTTCAACAAACTCAACGTCAGCATTCTCTGTCTCTTCATCTTCTTCTTCCTCATCATTGTCTACTTTACCACTCTCTGCTGCAGGTGCTAGATTGTTGTTTTCATCAACATGACCATAAACTCTGAATGCCTTCACAAAATTAGAGCCGTTGTCAGTTGTGGTGCGGGTAATCTTTTCACGGATGTTAAACTCGGTATGAATTTCATTCAGGGCACTGGCAAGGACAGAAAACGTATGGGGTCCTTTAAGCTGTTTGCAGGCTAAGGCAGCACACTGTCTCTGCAGAGTTTGAGGCTCAAGCCAGTGTGCTGTGACTCCTATAAAACTACGTCGATGTGAGGTCCAGCAATCAGTCGTCGTTGCAATAAACTCAATTTTGCCAAGAGCTGCTTTCAGATTATTTTTCATGACCAGTGCAGCCTTCTCTACTCTGTTTTTAACACTGCCGCGTGACATCACTGAAACATCAGGTTGAAGGTGAAGAACAAGAGCTTGGAAACCCTGCTGCTCAACAACACTCAGAGGGTGCAGGCCTTGAATGACAAAATTCATGATGACTTTATCAACACTGGCCTGTGACACTCTTTTGGTCTCCCATAGTTTTGGTTGTTTGGAGGCTGGGCCTTCATCTGGTGCTGCAAGTCTTTTGGAAGTGAGGTTTGTGTACCTCTCCAACTGATTTCTGTGTTTTCTCTGGAGGTGAAAAGCAGGCACAGACACACACACACACACAGAGAACATTAGACTACAAGAAATAAGCACATTTTCCTTTGAATAATATCAGGCTATACACGCAAAAAAGTATGCTAAACAAACTTAGGTTAGGGCAGTGAAGTGAATATGAGCTGATTTTCAAAGTGCACCGATAGCTAGCTAACCTAATGAACCTAACCACGTTATGCTAGCAAACCAAAACACAGGATATCGCTGCTAGCCGAGTACAGCATTGCAAACGTAAATTAGCGAGTCATTATTACTGAAAACAAACTAACTCTCCATGACAAGAATCATTTCTTACCTCCACGTGTTTTTTCAAATTGGAAGGCGAATTCTTGAATGCCAGAAGTTCGTGGCGTTTTGGTAGACACAATTTACAATACATTCTCCAGGAGTCTTTTTTGCTGCCAGCGATTTCAAACATTTCTCTGAGGTAAGGCCAGGGATGTGGGATGTGTTGCTGGTCTTCACTCGACTCTCCATCGCCCAGGAAATCTCCACTATCACCCTCACCAGTTTTATCAGCCATTTCGCCAGTTTTATCAGTCCGTTATGCTTCTTGGTGCTATGATTTACCAACGAGTTGTCGCCTGGTTTTAGTTTTTTTTATTTTTTTTTATCGTTTTACGTTCAACGTCTTGTGCGTGTCAGAGTGTATAAAAACAAATGCACCAATAGGATTGTCTTTTCTGTGTGTGTTTACATACGTTTCTAAGCGTGAACCAATCAGTCTGTTGTATGCATGGCGCATATTATTGACATGGATGGGTCAAATGCGTTGCGAAATGGCATAATATTTAAACGCAAAAACAACGACACTGATTTGAAAATGTAGGGAGTAGAAAGTACAGATACTCATGCTAAAATGTACGAAGTAAAAGTAGAAAGTTGGCACAAAAATAAGTAGTGAAGTAAAGTATAGATACCCGAAAATTCTACTTAAGTACAGTAACGAAGTATTTGTACTTCGTTACTTCCCATCTCTGGTGGGTCCTTTTCAGATTCTAAGACAAATCACACCAGTTTCCTTTCGTTTAGATTTGCCTGCTAACTATCATATTTCTCCTACATTCCATGTATCTCTGCTGAAACCTGCTGGTGGTCAGAGAGGAGAATCAGAGGAGGGAGCCGAAAACCACAACCCCCCGCCAATCCTGGTTGACGGCGAGGAGGCGTACCAAGTTCGAGAATTACTCGATTCCAGGTGCCGAGGTGGAGTACTCCAATATTTTGTTGACTGGGAGGGGTACGGGCCGGAGGAGCGATCTTGGGTCAACTCAGAGGACGCATCTGGAGAGACCAGCCCCTCGACTACGTGGTAGACCCCGGCGTCAACAGCCTCCTCACGTCTGGAGCCGCTCGCAGGAGGGGGGCTCTGTTATAAGTGAGGCTCCCGTACTGCCTCCTCTACACCACCAGAGGGAACCTTCACCAGAGTACTGACTATTTTCATTTGGACTCCATTTCCCATAAACCAACATACCTGGGACTGATTGCTCACACTCACCTGCAAGTCATTACACTCACCCTTTATAAGCACACCATGCTCTCTCACCCTTTGCGAGGTCTTGATTTGCCTTGGTGATCATTTCTGAGTGTTTCTTTGTGGATTGTTATTCTGTTTGTGACCTGGATTGTTTATTGGATTGAGATTCTCTGCCGCCTGCCCTGACCTTGACTTGTTTATCGGACTGTGATCCTCTGCTGCCTGCCCTGATCTATATCTGTGTATTGGACTGTGATTCTCTGCCACCTGCCCTGACTAGATCTGGATTTTGATTCTGTTTGTTTCTCTGCTTGCTCCTATCAGTTTCTGTGATAAATAAACTGCACATGGATCCTTACTCAGCAGACTCATCATTACATTACCACAATGGGTTGAAGCCACGCATTTCATCTTCCAGTTGTCTGCTTTAATTAATCATTAGCTAATGATTTGCAAAGATATCATTATGTTATGACTTTACTTGTTGAGACACAGAATTATTAACTAATTGTTAAGTAATATGTCATTGTGGTTATAGGTTTAGAATTAGTTAGTCATGTGCCTCAACAAGTAAAGTCATAACATAATGATATCTTTGCAAATCATTAGGTAATGATTAATTAAAGCAGACAACTGGAAGTTGTCCTGGAAAATGCATGGCTCCAACTCATTGAGGCACATGACTAACTAACTAATTCTATATCCATAACCACAATGACATATTACTTAACAGTTAGTTAATAGTTCTGTGCCTCAACAAGTAAAGTCACAACATAATGATACATTTGCAAATCATTAGCTAATGATTAATTATAGCAGACAACTGGAAGCTGAAGTACATAGCTTTGACCACTGTGGTAATTAACATATGAATTTACATCCTTAGTTAATAAAATAAGTTATTAGGGAATTAATACATTATGACACATTTAACTAATAACAATTTATTGATTACTTAATCTATGAATGATAAAGAATGTTCATTAGTTGCTGATGTAGTAATCAATAATAAATGGTTTAGCGCTATATAAATGTAAGGAATTATTATTATTATTATTATTATTATTATTATTATTATACATTAACTCGTGATTATCTGTGCATTAATTAAGCATGAATTAATGCATATTTGTGCACACGTATTGTAAAGTGTTACCACTATATGAAACTAAATATATGTACTGGGATATACTACATACAATATTTTAACAGTTCTAATATAATACAGACCAGTATTATTATCTAATCTCTTTCTCTAATATTGATTTATTTCAAATGGATTTAAAAGCTTTAAGTGCTTCTCAGGGGCTATTTAATCTGGAAACTGCAGCAAAACATGCTTGTATTTTTCTGAGGATCTGTAGAAACTCATACATTAACATGTGTGGCAGAGTGCCCTCAGTTTGGGTATCTCCGCTGAGGTATATCCTGTTGCGATTTAGCTTAAAGGAAATGTATATAAATAATTACAATTAATTATGATTAATTACAATTATTTATATCAGTTGCCAGTAGTAACTGTAGCAGAATTAATTTTCCATCAACTAATCTGTTCGCCCAGCAAACATTCAGTATAATTTTTATATAATCTCTAAGAAATTATATTTTCTTGGCCACAGAAAATAACTTTCTTAAAGTACCATTGCATTAGACCATGTAGCTCGAATCGGAATCGTAAAGGGACATTAATTTGCACAGCAGAATCAGAACCAACACTCATGTAATTTGTGCACAAGAGTTTTATTAACAAAGGGCTAACACATAACTAATCTAAACAAACAAACATAAAATCAGTCATACATGGGAGAAGGGCAAGTGAGAAGCAGTTAGAGAGACAAGAGAATGATGAGTGATACCATCAGTGCTGTCTACAGCTTATACTAAACCTTTGTTTTGTTTAGTTAAATGTACGATACTTGCATTGCCTTGGTTGATGAACAAGTGTCTGAATGCAGTCTCGGATGAAAGTCTTGATGGTTTGAAGCAGTGGTGGTTTTGAAATTGCAATTACGTTCTTCTGGGTCTGAAGAGTGATGAACTCCAAAGATGTTCTGACTCGATGGTGGCTGGGAGTTTCTTCCCATGTGAAAATTGAAGAAGAACCTGAGAGGGACCCAGCTGAAGTCCTGTGATCTTTGGGGAATGGAAAGACAAGGCCGCAAGGCCTGGCGTGTGGTTAGGAAAGTCCTGAAGAGTTCATCTTCTTAGGTTCTAAAAGAACCACTGACTGAGGTGAGTCATAAAGATGAATTTCATTGAGTGGAAATGTCTGGCTCTTTGTGGTCGAGGGCCACAGCTCTGTATGTTGGGGCCTTTCGGGCCCGCCGGGCACGCCCTGTGCCGGCTCAGGCTCCCCGTGGGTTCCTCCACATGGGCAGCAATCAGAAGATGTTGCAGATGAAGAAGAGAGTGAAGAGAGGGAGGCGATCAATCGTTTGATGCCTTTAAGCTCTCTGCCTCCAGGAGATCCACGAACCAATGGTAACTTTCACCTTTGGAGGGAAAGTTTATGACTCTTTGTCTATGAGCATGGTATTTTGCATATGTAATTTGATTGGGTGTTGATGAAAAACAACTAAGGTTTCTTAAAACAATATGTTACATAGGTATCAACATCTAATTTACACCATCTTTTAGATCATCAAAATACAAATTCAAAGAGACCAAACATGGCATAGGTGGGTTATACGACTAGTCATCTATCATAATGCATGCATAAAACAGTAGAAAGACAAATACAAATACAACAGACAAAATTAAAATACAATGCAGTAATACTGTATACAATGACCTGGGCTATGTGTGATAGGAAGGTCAAAGAAAGGTTTGTCTGTGATTGAATAGGAAAGAGTCCATTTCTATAGGCAAATGTAGTGTGTTCTGCTCGCACTCCATCGAGCAATAAAACCCACATTATCAGATGGTTGTCCTGGCAACTGAGCCCTTTTGGGGTGTTAGTTGCTTTGGGGGGTTGTCTCCAGAACTCCAACATATAGCTGGTTTGTTGGGTTTAAAGACTATTTGTTAAATGTAACAAATAACTGTATGTCTGATTGGTCCAGATGCTACATATCTCCCCCCCTTTCAAACGTTGTTGTCTGTCCAACAGACAACAGCGAGCAATGTCAGAGGTGCAGAACAATCAGACACGCACCTGTCACTCATGGCTGGGAGAGAGCGGTGGCTCTCTGGCTGTTGGTGCCTCTAGGAGTAGTTGGGGTGCTGTCAGGTGGTGCGCTGGGGTGGTGTAGGCAGTAGCAAGGTGCAGGTCCTTGAGCTTGTGCAGCAGGTGTCGTGGCAGTGTCACCTGTCATCCTGGAGTGAGTAGGCCTGGGTCAAATGGTTGCTTTAGGTGTTGTTAGCCGGTAGGCTATCCATGGTATCTGCTGTTTGGAACAGCTGGTTGAACTCTCACTTGTGAGAGGGTAGGTGGTTCCCAGGTCGCAGGGAATAGTTATAGAGATTTCGTAGTGTGAAGAGAGTTTCAGACTGACCTAGTGATGATGGCAGGAGGGCAGCAGGTGGTTGTTAGCCCTCTGTTCTGCTTGAACGTCACTAAAAGTCTGATGTTGGCAGTGTTGCTTTGCTCTGGTGGCAGCACTGACTTAAGCTTGCCTGAGTTGTGTTGGTAGAGGTTTCGCTGTTGGGCATGTGGGCCCATTGCTCTATCCAACGTAGTCTAGCTGCTTCTGGGGTGTCAACTGGTTTCGCAGGATGCTCCTCCCCTGGAGGAGTCTGATGCTGTGTTATGTTTGACAAGGAGTCAAAGGTTTGTCCTTTCCAATACTTCTCAGTGGAGTTTTTGTTCAAGGAGCTCTTTTGCTAGTGTCAGCAGCTCCTGTAACTCAAAAGTGGGTGTGTCCAGCTGTCGTTGTGCAGCCTCCATTTAGCACCTGTGTGAAGGGTGTGGAGGAGGATGTGGTTGACTGCTGTTGGACATACCGTGGTGTTCGCAGGCTGAGGATGCCCTTTTCCATGGCTCCTCCCAGTGGTTGGTCTGGAACCTGGGTTTGTTGCCATGGCGACGGTTATGTCCTCTATTGGCTAGTGTCTTTCTGTAGAAGGGCCTGGCGTTGTGGCAATGCTGGGTGCCTTCTGGTGCCTGCTTTGAATTCTGGGTTGTGCAGTCCAGAATCAGTGGGGACATACAAACACCTTTGGTGGAGACCTTGTGCTTGTTAAAGGCCTTATTTATCAGGTCACGCAGTTGTTGAACAGGCATTGAGTGAGGGTAGGCTAAAATGCCTAAATGGTGACTCACAATAGGATGGAGGTTTCGGAGAAAGAGGCTTTTGAAGCTGGTGTCCTCCTCCATCCCAGGTTCATTGCGAGCTCCGAAGTAAGCTCCGAAGTAAGCTGTGGTAGTAGACATGTGGAGTTTCATACCGGCCCTGTTTGGTGGCCAGGGCAGCGATCAGTCCGTGTTCAGACTCTGGGTCTGAGAATTCCTTAATGATGGCTTGTCTTAGCTGCTGGTAGACCGACTCGATGTGTCCTGGCTGTCGAGCCAGGAAGCGTTGTACCTCTGGGCTAGAGGTGATCCAGAGCAGATAAAGTCTATCTTGGAGGTTCACACATTTCCAAGACTGAAGAAAAAAGTCAACGTCTCTCATGTAGGCGTGGATGTCATGGTCTCCTGCAAGTTCTGGTGTGAATGCAGGGATGTTTCTGGCCATTCGATTGAGTTCTTTAAGCGTCACTTCATGTGTTACTTCAGGGTTCGTCTGAATTAATTCTGTTCCTTCTGCGGCTGCGGAGGTTTTCTGGAAACTGACTTGTGAAGTGTCAAGCAGGAAGGCTTTAGCTCCCCCCTTTGTATCTGTGTACAGGGGTACGGGGGTTGGCATTGCTGGCTGTGTGACGTGCAGCGGGATGTCTTTTACTTGAGTCCATGCACAGTCTGTAAGACGGTTTCAGTTCTCTCTGAACCATGTCAAGCTCCTCTTTAATGCTGCAAAATTGCTGAGTCAGGCTTTGGACTTCAGCTCTTGCTGCATTCAGATGGCCTTCTAGGGCCTTAGCTCTGGTGTTTCTCTCATTAAGTTCTTCGTATGCTGTTCTTAACAGCGACTTTGTGTGAAACAGTTCTCTTTTCAAGTCTTGTCTTGTGTCCTTTTCAAGCTGCTCTCTGTGTCTGGCAGCTGTAGAGCCTCCTGAAGACTGGTGATTTCCTTCTGTTGCACCGTTCTGTCAGGTTCCTTGCGCCTGTCCTGTTCCTTCTCTTGCTGAGCAGGTGTCGGTTCCCTTTGGAACTCTGTGACTTGCAGTTTCAGTTTATTTACCTCCTGTCTGAGGCCCTTGAGGGTGTGGGCCAAGGAGAAAATGATGCTGGTCAGCTCCTGGTTGTCCAGGCTGGGTGTGAGGTGTCCACTTGTGTCGCAGTCCTGCTGTTCCTTTCTCTGCCGTTGCAGGTCGTTGGCTGCTTTAGGCTGAAGGATGTCCATCCCAGTGCTTTGCAGGGTCTCCAGGTGTTCCTGGTGGGTGGCAGGGCTGGATGTCTGAGGCATGCTGGTTCACTTGTGGGAACACGAGAGAGAAATGCAGACGGCAAATGCAAGTACGTACAGCGGTGTTAGCTATCTGTATAGGGAATGGCTCTGTAAGCCGTGTAAGGTGTGAATAGCTGGTTAGGGCAGCTAGTGAGGTGGGGGTGCTAAGATTTTGTGCAGGCCAGCACAAAGAGAGGGTTTGAGTAACTTTGATGGGCTGTAAGCGGGGGTCAGCTAATGACCAGGCTTTACCTGTAGTCAAATTATTACTCAAAACACTGATGGTTCACAGGTTCGGTCACTATGAAGGTATCAAATACAGCAAAACTGAAATAGAATCAGAAAGAGACAGAGGGAGAAGGAAGGGCTTTCCTTATTTAGTTTAAGATAGGAGATATGACTACGCAGTTGTTCCTTGTTCAAAGGCATGCTGCAGTAGGGTCATAAATCTAAGGAGACTGTTAGCTAAGCTAGCAGGGACACATCAAACATCTAAAGGTAAATAAGCAGAAACACTAGGAAGTGTTTCTAGTCTTCTCAGGGCCTATGGCTTGGTGAACGGTACTTGTACCTCATGTAGCAGGCCTGACTGCTAAGGAGTAACGAGAGACAGGACCTGTACGGCTCATTAAGGGGACAACAGTTGCTAGAACTGCTATAATCCTCTACCGAGAGGGAAGATAGTGATGGTCAGATAAACTAAAATAAGGCGAAAGAAAAATTTAAATATCCTAATAGCTTTAGGATAGAACTAAAAGGAAGAGTACATAACTTGATTTAATTAAATTTGTGACTTAATTAAAATTTAGCTGAACTGGTACATTCAATCTAAACAAAGGTAAATAAATGAAATAAAATCAAAAAAGGTAGAACAAGGTCAAAATAAAATTAACACAGTTAAAACCCAAGTGTGTGAGGAGGGCCAACCTAACTGAGTCTACACAGAAGGTTATAGCACAAACAGGAGGTGAAACCAAGAGAAAGGGGGAGAGAGAGAGAGAAGAGAGGAGTGGCTTGAACATTACACTCACACGTCTAAATTTTAGTCGGATGCTAACAGCTAACAGTTGAGGTAAAGGGCTTAGCTTATATGCCTGTACGGCTGCTAAAGAGTTAGCTTTGGCTACACTCAGTTCTACTCGGTTTACACAAGGGTCTGTGATGTGTATGCTGTTATCAGATTGAACCGGAAGAGGCTGCTCTCAACTTCCGGGGTCAGACGTTGCTAAGAGACAGATGCATGTTCACAACAACGAACAAGCTGAACAGAACTTGAGCTGCTGTGAAACAGGCATGGGAAACTGACACGCAGTCAGTTATGACTTTTCACATACAACTTCATTCACAAATCAAAACAGCACATTCACTTCACAGACAATGGCAAATTCCTAGTTAGCTAAAATAGAATTACACAATTAATTTGCTATTCATTTGCATAATCTTCATGATTACAATGATATGCCATGGTTACAAGAATGCCTTAATTTTGAGAAATGAGGAACATCGCTCAAATCACCATTAGAATAACTATACTGTAGCAAGATTTCTTCGTCGCTCAGTTTTAATATCAGTGCAAGTGGGGTTTCTTTGCCATGCAGATTATTTAATGCCACTAATCTGAAATTTCAACAATCCCTCCACCAATTTTTTGCCATCAAGCAGGGCCTGACCAAACTAAAATATAAATTAAGTATGCTTTTTAAAGTGATCATAAAATGGAGAATCAAAATGATTTTGATATTTACACATACACTTTTGAGCCACAACATTATGATTAGTCACAAGTTAAGCGAATACTGTCTAATCATCTAACAAGGCCACATACTGTATTAAGGTCTGGGTAGATTAGATGGTAAGCAAACAATCAGTTCTCGTAATCAATGGGTTGGATGCAGGAGAAGTGGGCAGAAATAAGGATCTGAGCAACTTTGACAAGGGTCACTTTGTTATGGCAAGGCGACTGGGTCAAAGTATCTCTGAAACAGCAAGGCTTGTGGGCTGAGAATTTACCAATAGTGGCCCCAGGAGGGACAAACCACAAACTGGCCACAAAAGGCCATCATGGACAGGAAGAAACCAAAACTAAACAAAACCCAGGGGGGGAACCAAGGATTAAACCAATAATACTAGAAACAGAAGGGGAAAACACTAGGAAAAACATGACAAAACAGAACACAATCCTGACAAACGTAATGACAGAATTATAATTTTTAAACCCTTTGAAAAGTGCAACACTATTTTAACTTCTTATCTTTAAATTTTCTTTAAACTTCTTTTGCTTAGCGGCTTTTAGCTGGTTTTGCATCTGAACTCTTATTATAGTATATACATGGGCGACATTTGACTCTTGAGTCAGGGGGGGCAAGAAAAAAATAATTTCGGATAAGCATCAAAACAATCCCCTACCGTATTGCAACGCACCAAAGCAGTCAATACAGCGCAGTCGAGAATAACTTAAAGAGGTTGCCAGCGTTTACTAAACTGAGGATGAGCTTTTGACTCTTGAATCTGGCAAAGCTTCCCTTTTTAAGTGTCAGTTGACAGCCTCTCATTTTTAACCAAATGTGCACACTGCTTTTCTGATTTTCCGTGTCGTTTTCCCGTGTCACGTGACATGTATCCGTTTTGATTCGTTGTTACTAAAAGTGAAACACGTTAAGAAAAAATGAACGATCAGTTGTGGGACTATTTTGTCATAAATCGCATGCTATTCATTTCTGAAATTTACCGTCCGTTACTGGCAATGAAATTAGGCTAGTGGTTGATATGTCCCGGTAGAGGCCTGCATTGCAGCCCGAGCCCGAGGGCCCCCGACTTTTTTACGTCCCTAGGGCCGGGCTTCGGGCCAATTTTCACGTCATAGTTCAGACGCGGGACTGGCCTCGGGCCTGTTTTAGGCTTCTTCTTATGTTTATATTTTAGACATCCACACTGTAAAGTCCAATAATTTACCTTACTTAGATATAATTAGTTATCTTTACTTAGTTGCTATACTTACTAGGTTTTATTAAGTTACAGCTACTTTCAAGCGAGTAAAACAGTTTACTTACTACTTTGAGTGACGCTTACTTAAAATATTCAAGTAGCCACAAAGAAACCAATGACATTAATAAACCAGTGAGAGGCAGCAGTGCACTAATATGTTGCTAATTTGCAAAATAACAACAGAAGAAGAAGAAAAGCAATTTTTTTTTTGAGGTGGCAATTGTTAATCTGCAGTTATTTTTCACTAGTTACATTCACTCATTTCCCAAAGTCATCTTGAATGTTGTTTCAGTACAACTATATATTTGAGAGAACATCACATAAACTGACTTCATAAATTGATGTTGATTTTCGTAAAATGTTGTTGGTGTGTCTTATTTTATTTATTTTTTTTATTATTATTATTATTATTTTTATTTTTTTTTACTTACCATTATAGTGATTAATGTTCTGTTTGGTTGGGCACTTGGAACTTTGCTTTTCTTGTTATAATTTTCTTCCTATTGATTCAGCAATGCAACATGAAGTCATAATTTTTGATTTCAAGGGAAGAAAAGTAATAAGGAGGTTGCTTTTAGAAGGTAACCTTGAAGTTCTGTTATTTCAATTAGCTAAACTTTTCCAATTCTTTAGCTAATGTATTTTTTATATTTATTAATGATCTTTTACAATTTTATTGTTCTTCAGAAACACCTTCAGAAACTTTATTGGGTTGAGACAGTCCTTTAATATTTGTGATAATGTGCTCAAGTCACAAATTGAACATTCAGCACATGAATCACAACGATGGTAACAATTCAATTTTATTTATTTTTATTAATTGTGACAATAACCATTATATTATTTTATTTTCTCTTTTTGTTGTGTTACTGCTGACACAAGTCAGAAAATAAAATTAGCAAATAATAACAACAACAGTAAAACAAACCAATTGCATAATTTATTCATGCCGCAATGCACTCTGGGAGTCAGTGAGTAGCTATACTAAGTCAAGTGTAAGCCTAAAGTAAATGATCAAGTACCCCCTACAGTTCTTTTTTAGTTACTAGAGCTCCCGTGTAAGTAAACTATACTAACTAAGCATTTGTCACTACAACATACTATTCTTATTTCACTTTACTTAGTTTTTTTAAGGCAATCGGTTTGCATGCTTTTTTTAAGTAAGCCCAACTAATTAGATTTTACAGTGCACCAAATATGGCGATGAAAAAAAAAATCCGCGCTGGTGGAAACAACACGAGACTTCACTTTTGCTTTCACTTTCGAGACCGGCTCGGAAGGCGTTTAGTGTCTCAGTCAGCAGCAGCGAGCGCGCCTTCAGCGCAGCTGGAACAGTTCCGCGTTCAAGCGCACGCAATAGGCTAAAGCTTGCCACAAAGCACCGGCAAAAGTTATTACCATGAATGTGTCGGGGGGAAATAGTAAGGGGATTTTTGAATTATTCATTAATGAACTAGTGTTTTCTGAGTCAGTGTCGCAAGTATGAAGTTGCCGATCCTAACTCGCCATCTCTTCTTTGGATGCGCCTTTAGAGAGAAATGTATCCTTAAAGATTACGTAATGAAATAGTTTTTGTTTTCGATTTGCTTCATTTCGTTAAGTAATAATTTAAAGCTTTCCATAGATATATGTATCATGTCTGTGAGTTATGTATTCGCTGAGTTTCGGTTCATTTTTGTGAAGCGCTCCTGTTGAGACTACAGACAGCGCATCATGTCTGTTTTCTTTATTTTAGAAGCACCATTTGCAACGTTTTGTTGATATTGTGAGTGCACACAAATAAAAGTAGACCCTTTACAGTTCCGAATGATGTATTATTTTTACTTTTATCAGCAAAAATGACGTAATATTTAAAATGGTTTCCACTGAAAAAAAATGCAAGTTTTCGCACTGGCGCCTCCGTGTTCTGCAAAGCGGCTTTAGCTTCCACTCTCTACACAAATAATTGGATATGCGCCAATAGCATACATTTATCTAGGTTTAACGTTTAAACTAACATTGACTTGTACTTGAACTGTTTTACATCTATAGATATTTTATTTTAGGCAAGTCGTGATGATTTGAGAAGGCAAAATTAAATCAAACAGACTATGATCAGTCTTACGCTGGCCGCTTGGTCGTTACTTTAAAAAACAAAAACTTATATTTAACGAACAAAAAAAAATGCTTCAAAACGTTTAAATTAACTTGATAAAAAACTAAATATAATCACTTTGCCATTGCATACAAAACCGGACTATTTTAATAGCTGAAAGAGTAGTATAAGCTGTTTTGGGAGAAGAGGGAAAAAAAGACGGGCTCGGGTCGGACTCGGGCCGGGCGAAGAACGAATCTAGCATAAATATGCAGATGTCATCCCGAAACATTGCACCGTATAAAACGAACGTTTCATACAAATTCTGAACGGATTATAGCCTAGAAAGTGCGCAAAGCTCGCTCACTTTATTATCACGTATAAAAGTGTCACTCATCTCAGTTCATCGCGATCTCACAAGTTCTGTTATAATCAGTGAAGCTCTCTAAACTACACAGTGAGTCTGGGTATGTAGCACGTCTACCTCCGTACAACCGGGCGTGGGCGTGGCAAACCGCTCCAACTGCAGTGTGGCTGACAACGGGGATGACTAACCATCTGCCCCCCCCCCCCCCCCCCACCTGATGTCTGTGTTACCTTCCAGCTTCCACTATTTTGTGAATTATTCTAAATATCTGCTTTTAAACCAGTGGTTCTCAACCTTTTTTGGGCCAGCGCCCCCCTACCCATTATCCAGGTCCCTCACCCTCATATTTATTTATTTATTTATTTGAAGTACGCATCCCACTCCAAAAAAGTTGGGACAGAGGCTGCTTTGAAACACAGCAAGCAGGTGAATTGGTAATAGGTGAGGGTATCATGTTTGGCTATAAATGGAGCTTCTCAGTCTTCGCAAGCAAAGCTGGATCATGGCTCCATTTTATATATATATATATTAACAAAATAAAAATAAGTTGGCCAGTGAAAATATTGGATTTTTTCTTTGTACTTAAGTCAATTAAATAAAGGCTAAAGAGAACAAATGTGTGTTTAAGCAACAATCAGCATAATTTCTGAAAGATCATGTGACACTGAAAGCTGTAGTAATGTACTGTAGATTAGCATGAGAAGAAAACACATTTTAAAATACATTCAAATAGAAAGCTTTTTTTTTTAATGGTAGATTTACTGTTTTTACTGTAGGCTGTTTTTTTTTTAACAAACAAATGCAAACTTTTTTATGAACCCATTAACAAGTTATACTAACCTTTTTTTAAAGGTAGTGTATATTATAGTCTATATTTTATTTATAATAGATAGGCCTGCTTTGAAAGCATGTATCTTAACCCCCAGCTCATACATAATTTTTTATTTATTTATTTTTTTAATGTCACTGAATGGCACATGACATTCATCACATTTTTGATTTATCATATGAAGTATCATTATCATTAGAAGCAAAAAAGGAGCAAAAAAGCCACGTGGATATAAATTAGGCTATACTTGTGAGCTTTGAATAAACTCTTTAGAAATTTGGTTAGGATGTGGCAGACTATGTTCTTTTGAAAGTTCCCTTTCGAGGAACTTGAACTGCGTCCTCTAGGGGGCGCTATGGGGAACGCCGTCTCAATGACCCGTGTCTGAAGCCTACATACAAAAACATAAACAGAGTTTTCCGGTGACAGCCTAAGACGTCACTTCTGGTGCGACTCGTCGCCGCCGGCGCGTCACTACCGGTGCGACCATAGTATAAAAGGACGCTGGTAGAACAGGACGGTCTCTTCTTCGTCTTCACTGACTTTTTGTCTGGAGTGTGCATTATTGGTATTGGAGGTGCGCGGATCCGTCTGCGTGCGTGCACTGTGAGCTTTTTTCCATGAAAAAGAACCACGGATGGGTGAGTACAATCCTTTCTTATGTCTCTAGAAATATTCTCTTAGAGCTTTTTAAGGATAAGCCAGATCTTACCTCGGTGATGGCCCCCTTTCTGGGTTTTTTTAATGGCGGTCTCTCTGAGTTTAGCCAGATAAGTGCTGTCCCCCCTGTTTGGGTTATAGGTAGACAGCCCTTTGTATATGGTCCTTTAGGCAGTGGTCTCCCCCTGCCTGTTTGGTGTTGTCTCCCCTGTCAGGGTTATAAGTAGATTTCCCATCTTGATGGTCTGGGCAGTTTTCCATCAGATCTACCGGGCTGCCAGAGTCATATGCGGGAACCACAGTGGGTGAGTACAACCCCTTATTATGTGTCTATTGTGCTGTATTTCTTGGACCTGTCTTGTGTGTTTCCCTTGGTAGGTCCTCTTCGAGCATCCCCCTCTGGTCTTTGACCATGGTTATGGTCTGCTTGCCTGGATCTTCCTTCGGCATTTCGGCTCGGAAACTTCAGGTCCCCATTACAGCACTACATCTAGGGCTATGATCCTACCTCCAGGTAAGCTCTTCGAAGTCTTTCTCGAAGGAAGCTCCTGGACAGACACATGGACCTGTGGCCGAGACCCTCTATCTGCGTCCTGCCCTGATGGGCTTTTCGTTCTCATGCCATTTTGGTGATCCAGCGAGTCACCCCTCCAAGGAGTGGGCTTGATTGCGCTACTTTCACCATCTTACGAGTCGGAGGGTTTGCTTCTAAGTTTTGCCCGTACTGCTTCCCTTTAGGCCAAAGGAACTGATCACGAGATCAGATCTAGAATAAGACCTCCGTGTTCAGGTCTCTTCCAAGGCCTCCCGTACAGGATACAACGATGCTCCCCTTTTTATAAAAAGGGTTTTGCTGAGAGCTTGTTTCCCCTGGGGGGGATCAGGTGTTCCTCCCGTCAAAACAAGGAGTAGAAGCCTGTCCCGATACTCTACCTTCTGTCTTGGTTTATGTATCGGCTCTATGGCAGTATCATTAGACAGTTAGCGGCAGCTACTGTCTGCTTGGCACAGTTGCTCCCCTCCTGTCGAGGGTCTGCTTTGAGCACTGCCCTATTGGGCAACTAGGTTTGCCCTTACTGCCTTCCCCTCAGGCCTACGGAAAGGGTTTACTGAGAGCTCGTCCCCTCTGGGGTAATCAGTGGCTCCTCCTATTTAGGGAGTTATAGCCTGTCCCGATACACTGACTTTTCTTCTTGGTTAAGTGTATCAGCTCTATGGCAGTCTTATTAGACAGATAACGGCGGCTACCGTCTGTTTGGCATAGTGTACTCCCCTCCCTTCGAGGGTTTGCTTTGAGCATTGCCATATTGGGCATCTGAGATTCGCCCTTTGCCCGGCAATGCTCCCCTCACTCTGAGGGTTTTCTTATTTCACCGTTTCTCAACGGTACGTCTAAAAATCCATTCTTATGGTAAGGCCCACACGAACCTTTAGGCGCTTTCTCAAATCCATGTATATGGTAAGTGCGCACACGAACCTTTGGGCACTTTTCTAAAATCCACACTGTGGTATGGAATGCACCAGAGTTCTGTGTACATTCTAAAATCCTTTATGGTAAGGGATTCACGCGCTATTGCCCGTACCCTTTCTCGAGATGGTTAGAACCCCGGCCACCTTGGGTCCCACTCCAGAGCATCTGCCAGGCTAAAGGAACGGTATTACATGTGTTAGTTCCAGCGTGCTCTTTATATATGCTCAACCTTTCTTGAGTTGGGAGTTACCACTTGCGTTCTGTTATATGGCTCCTGAGGGAACCTTGCAGAGCTGCGGTAGCTCTTGGATGACAGGCCAACCTAGGTAATCCTAGGCACTTGGCCGTATCCCCTTAAAGGAATACCTCAGTTTCCAAGCTTGAGGCTCTACCCCGGGTCCAGTATTCTGACCCTTGCAGGTAAGTTGGGGTATGCAGCCCAGGCTCTGGCCGTAGGGGATATGTCACTGACAGCCGTCGTTACGTCTCAGGGGCAACTCCCTTAGAGCCTTGGGAGTTGGTACTTAGTGCTCGCCTCTATGATGACAGGCACTCCTCTCAGCATGGCACCGTGGGTATAACCGTTCCCCATAGCGCCCCCTAGAGGACGCAATTTGAGTTCCTCGAAAGGGAACATCTCAGGTTACGTATGTAACCTTGGTTCCCCGAGAAGGGAACGAGACACTGCGTCCTCTAGGCTCTTCGCCATGCTTCGAATATGAGCTTCAGACGAAGAAGCGACCGTCCTGTTCTACCAGCATCCTTTTATACTATGGTTGCACCGGTAGTGATGCGCCGGCGGCGACGAGTCGCACCGGAAGTGACGTCTTAGGCTGTCGCCGGCCAACTCCGTTTATGTTTTTGTATGTAGGCTTCAGACACGGGTCACGCAGACGGCGTTCCCCATAGCGCCCCTAGAGGACGCAGAGTCTTGTTCCCTTCTCAGGGAACCAAGGTTACATACGTAACCTGAGACGTTTCAGCTCATACATCTTTGGTGTAAACTCGTCTTGACCAATTGCCCCCCAGGAACAGCTCAACGCCCCCCTTTCAAAAATATTGCTTTCAGCGCCCCCCGATGCTGTCCAAACGCCCCCGTTGAGAAACACTATTTTAAACAGATAAAATCTTAAATCTTTAATTAAAAGATGAAGCAGCAAGCATTTTATCCTTGGAGGCAACACAGGTAAGTACATTTATTTTTCATCTTGCAGTGTATTTGTAATAAATGGCAAACCAGTGTTTAATACTATTCAGACACCAAGCGTATTATTGTTTTTATTAGTGTTGCTAATAAAATCAGTAAATACTCATGTACATACAGTGTCTTTTGTAATATGATCTAATAATACTTTTAAAAGGATACCAAAAATTAAGCAAGCAACAACAATTGCCATGCTAAAACAAACAGTTGCAGTAATTGTTTTGTGTTGTTTCCTCTGCCTCATGTTCAAACATGTATAGCTCTATCACAGTGCTTGCCATCCTGAATATCTAAAAACATGACATGCTGTAAAGGAGGGTGTGACTATGGTGCGATGAAGTGAGTTTAGTTGATGCAAAACAAACACTTTGCAAACGTTATAAACTAACCACTGGAAGCAAAATATAAAAATCTGAAATTGCATTTCATTACCCCTTTAAAAACTTTCACATAATGCATAAGTAAAAACTACATCCATCAAAAAATGAAATGAAAAAGAAGGGGGAAAAAAAAAAAACCATAAGCCTACCATTAACACATGAACACCACAGGAATGTCTGTCCTCCTGCTGTGGATGGGGCACATCAGCCCATGTCCATTTAAAGGTGCAGCCCTTAGCTTTGGCAAAAGAACTAAAAATAAAAAGTTATTAGGTGTACATTCTAATTGTAGTTATTTTGTTTTGCCATATGCTCGGTCAATTATGGTATGCAGCATTTCACAATTAAACAAAAACATTAATAGAACAATTTTGTAGTGTAACTCTGGGCTATAAACACACTTTGGCAAATTGCTTCTACAACTGCATACATTAAGAAAAGGATCTACTAAATAATCACTGAAATTATAACTTAATATAACTTAATATAACTTCGTAACTTAATAATAATAACTTAACATTTTTTCCCCAGTTGTAAATTTACTACCTCCAGTTTTTCAGAATGTCATTTTTCTTTTCCTCTTCTTCACCAAATGGATCCATGTATGTGATTGCTTGTTTTTTTATGTCACAGAACTACAAAATGAAAACATATATTTAGGACAAAAAAGTCATATCATATTAATTCTCAAGTGTCATTTTTATTTATTTATTTATTTATTTACAGTTCAACATTATTCAACCTCCCAGAGACTGCAGTACTTATTCAGCCCTTATTCAACATTGCTGTTTTTAGTCATTTATTTGTATGGTGGGGAAACTTTATAAACCCTAACTAAGCTTTTTATGAACTGAGGCTCTAACTAAGCGTTTTATGAACTGAGGCTCTAACTAAATATGAGATATATAAAACTTCTAACACATCAAAAAATGTCTTTCTGCATTGTAAATAACATTACTTTCTTGCATGTGAAACATTTTTAATATGGGTCAGCTTTTTTCATGAAACTGCATAAAATAGAGTTTTTTGACTGAGAAAAGACGTTTTAGAGCCTTTCCAAGCATGCCTTGGTTTCATGAGCTGAGATGCCTAAAAACACTACTGGCGTTCCTAGAAGGACCAGACCAAGCGTTTTATGAACTGAGTCTCTAAATAAATTTCATATGCAAAAAACTTCTAACACATCAAGAAGTCTCTTTCTGCATTGTAAATAACTTTCCTTTCATGCATGTGAAACATTTTTAATATTGGTCAGCTTTATTCATGAAACTGCATGAACTAGCGTTTTCTGACTGAGAAAAGACGTTTTAGAGCGTTTCCCAGCAAGCCTTGGTTTCATGACCTAGGATGCCTAAAATTACGATTGGCGTTCGTAGAAGGCTCTAACTAAGCGTTTTATGAACTGAGGCTAAACTAAATTTCATATCCAAAAAACTTCTAACACATCAAGAAGCGTCTTTCTGCGCTGTAAATAACATTACTTTCATGCATGTGAAACATTTTTAATATGGGTCAGCTTTATTGATGAAACTGCATGAACTAGCGTTTTCTGACTGAGAAAAGACGTTTTAGAGCGTTTCCAAGCATGCCTTGGTTTCATGAGCTGAGATGCCTAAAAACACTTTTGGCGATCCTAGAATGTCCTAACTAAGCATTTTATGCACTGAGGCTCTAACTAAATATGAGATGTATAACACTTCTAACACATCAAAAAGTGTCTTTCTGCATTGTAAATAACATTCCTTTCATGCATGTGAAACATTTTTATGTGCGTCAGCTTTATTTATGAAACTGCATGAACTATCGTTTTCTGACTGAGAAAAGACGTTTTAGAGCGTTTCCAAGCATGCCTTGGTTTCATAAGCTAAGATGCCAAAAACACTACTGGCATTCCTAGAAGGCCCAGACTAAGTGTTTTATGAACTGAGGCTCTAACTAACTTTCATATGCAAAAAACTTCTAACACATCAAGATGTCTCTTTCTGCATTGTAAATAACATTCCTTTCATGCATGTGAAACATTTTTAATATGGGTCAGCTTTATTCATGAAACAGCATGAACTAGGCTTTTCTGACTGAGAAAAAAAGCTTTAGAGCGTTTCCAAGCATGCCTTGGTTTCATGAGCTGAGATTCCTAAAAACATTTATGGCGATCCTAGAAGGCCCTAACTAAGCGTTTTATGCACTGAGGCTCTAACTAAATATGAAATGTATAAAACTTCTAACACATCAAAAAATGTCTTTCTGCATTGTAAATAACATTACTTTCTTGCATGTGAAACATTTTTAATAT
>NW_026129417.1:0-4878 GCF_022985175.1 Labeo rohita | reverse complement strand
ATATACAATTGTATAATTATACTTGTTTTAAATTAAATTACTAATCGTTTTTCCCCCTGCAGATAGAGCTATGAAGTGCACAGTGTGCTGGGGTGTCCTAATGAAAGACAAGGTAATTAGAAGTATACACTGAATGTTGTAATAAGTTGCAGAAACCCAACCATTGTTCCATTTTAGGTGTGCTGTCCCAAATGTGGTGTGCACAGCCATTTGAAATGCCAGCGAACAACTTGTGGAATCTGTGTGATCTGCAGTTGTAAGTAATTTTAATTCCAAGAACAAGCAGCCATTAAACACACTGTGTACTGTAGCATGTACAGGCTAAAAGTACTTCAAACTGCAATGAATAACATATAAAAAAAAAAATCTAAATGAGTATATTCCATACAGTGTTTCAAAGTAAATTAAAAAAGAACTTAAAATTGACAGTTTGAATCAGGGTAGGTTTATGTGCATGTTAATGTATGAGTTTCTGCAGAATCTATACAAGCATGTTTTGCTGCAGTTTCCAGATTAAATGGCCACTGAGTCAATATTATATAAGAGATATTATATAATATATAATATGTCAATATTAGAGAAAGAGATTAGATAATAATACTGATCTGTATTATATATCAGACCTGTAAAATATTGTATGTAATATATCCCAGTACATATATTTAGTTTCACATAGTATGATTTCTGTTTTTTTCCTCATTAAATTATTTTGCCATTATTCATGCTAATGCTTTAAATAGCAGGTGGAGAAGGAAATGTTATGTTTCAACATCTACAAAAGGAAGAACGTAAGCATACAGAGGAAAGCACAAGACAAACTCCAGATGATAAGGATCAACAGGGAGGAGAGAAAAGGGAAACTTATAAAACAGACAAAGTGGAAGTAAAAAAAGACCAATCAAAGGGTAAAAAATGCAAGGCAAGTGATGCATCAAATAGGGAAGAAAAGCAAGACATCAAGGAGGAAAGACAGCAACAAACTTTTGACACAGAAGTAAAAAAAGAACAATCAAATGCTAAAAAACGGAAGGCAAGTGATGCATCAAATAGGGAAAAAATGCAAGACCGCAAGGAGGAAAGGCAGCCACAAACTTTTGACATGGACAGTGATATAGGTCATGAAGGTGAAGTAGAAGAGGCAAGTGACAGTGCAGGATGTTCTCTGAATAACCCCACAGAGGGCATTAAGGGCATTAAAGTCTTTGGACGCTTAGCCCTCACTGGCCAGAGAAAGACCCAGTATATTGTCACAGAAGAAGAAATTCAGCGCAGAATAGAAGGAGAGAACATGTCCTCTAACGTTTTTAGAGATCTGCTAGGAGTAAGTTTATAATCACTGTGATAAAATGATTACTTTAAGAGTATTGTTTTATATGTATGTTTTACTATGCATTTCTCTTTTTATTGTTTTAATGCACTACTGTCCATTCTTCTTAAGGGCCGCAAGAAAAATTTGCCTGAAATAGTCCTCACCCTTCCCAAGAAAATGAAGACCAAAACAAGCATTTTTAGTGCTTTAACAGAGGGGGAGGCTTCAGACCTAGCCACTGGTCTAACCAAAAACCTATGTCAAAATGTCAGTCCAGAATTGGTACGCAAGGACATAAGTGACCAGAGTGCAGAAGTGACCAGGTATAATACATTTGCTCAAAACCCAAAAATGAAAATTGTCATCATTTACTCTCCCTCCAGTTGTTCCAAACCTGTATGAAATTCTGTCTTCTGTTGAACATATAAGATATTTTGAAAACAGTTGTTGGTCCTCACTGACTTCATTTATTTTTTCCATACCATGGACGTTAGTGGCTACTGTCAGCTGTTTGGTTACCAACATTCTTCAAAATATCTTCATTTGTGCCCAACAGAAGAAAGAAACTCGGACAGGTTTGGATCAACTTGAGAGAGAAAAGTGATAACAAATTTGTCCATGTCTGGGTGAACTATTGCTTTAATGCACAGCTATGTATGTTGCTACTGTTGGCTGTTTGATTGAATTTTTTACAGTTTCTTCTTTTTTATCCATTAAAGGACAACTCTCACTAGCGTACGTGCCAACTTGCAATCAAGCCTGGACTCTGCATCACCCTTCAGTTTGTTAACCCACACATTTGGTCCACAGGCAGTTGATGGGGTGTTAGGTTTCATCATAGAAAGTTTAAAATGAAATGCAGTAAGTAAACTTCACGTTTTTACCGCTAGCAGCACCAAACCTTTTGTGAATGTTCAGGTTAAATCAGAAATTCTTGTTTTCAGTTTTATTTCTACAGATTACATATAGATACTTATAGTTCATCTTTACAAGGCTTTCTTGATTGAGAATAAATTTGACATAAATATTACGTGGGTCAACAGGATCCTGTATGTCTAAAATGCTCTCTTTAATTTCATAAAAACATGCTCATTGTAAAAGTTTTTTTTTTTTTTTTAATTTATTTATTTATTTTTTTACATCTGTAAAATGTGACAAAGAATTAAAAATGTTAATTGAACAAATGAAGTATGGTTTCTTCTTTTGAACATTAATACACAACTGTACTACAAATGTTTAGAAACTGCGGTAGTCTATCCCCATTTCAAAGGTAATTATAATCTGTGACATATCTAAAATATCAAATTTATGTTGACAATTGCATTTTTCAAAAAATACATGAAAATGTTTTTATAGATTTTTTTTTTTTTTAAATTGTATTGTTTAGGATTTACCATCCAGTTCACCTAAAGACATTTGACAGTACTAAAATCAGCTTAACTTGATCACAAATTTTCAAACAAGGTATACTGTACTCAGTCCTCTATTTGTGTTCTTTGGATTTTCTTGCTTTTCTTTTTGTTTTTCTTTTGAACCCTTCTGAATTCGTGTCAGAAATGCAGATTGTCCTTGATGCTATTAGTTTTTTGCAGTGTTTTGCATTGCGTGGGAAGAGTGGCCGTATCTTCCTTGAAGCGTCATTGGTACAGTGCCTTTTTGACAAAAGACTTCTGTCTTCTTGTTGCACGTTAACGTAAAGATCATTTATTTGCCGCTTGATGTTCTCTGGAACAGTCTGCCATCTTTTGACTGTTTCAAGAATGTCTTCTAGTTTCTGGAAGTCTGAACTGCTGTCTTGTTGCATGTAATCCAAATCAGCAGTTTCAGTTTGATTGACAGAACAGCCCCTTTTTTCATTAATGGTCAGACCAAACAGCTGTTGTGCTAAAATAAGACAGGGACAAATTTCATGGTATGAGAATGTACAACAGGTACAAGAAAATGTTTTCAAAGATGCATGGTATGTTCCTCTCTCACAAAGGCTTTCCACACTGATTTCCATTTTTATGTCACAACAGACACTAAAGTGACCTTTGTCTTGTAAAGCTCTTGCGTGAGCTTCTAGCTGAAGAGCAAGTTCAGGGAAAGAATCATTATCCTTATCTTTGACTACATCTAGCAACACCAAATGTTTGCATACTTGACCTCTCAAACCAACAGGGCAACTGCAGAAGCACTCTGCAGGGCAGGTCTTGTAGGAAAGTGAGGGGTCTTGTTCGGATGGTACATTGTACATGTATATTTCTGATGATTCTCTTGTAATGTGGTTAGACCACCCTTTTTCTATCATTCCTGTTGCTTTGTTAAATGTTTCCTCCAACTTCATGGCAACAGAGTTTGACATTCTTCCAGCTGACTGCAAGTTTTTTATCACCTGAAAGTAAGTCTCCGTCTTGCAAAGGAGGACATCAAGCAAGTCATCTAAACGTCGATTTCTTATCCCAGATAAGAATTGATATTTCAGTCGATGGAAAAATCTAAAAAAAAAGAAAAAAAAATGGTAGTATTAAAACAAATGTATACTGTGATCATAGTCACAGTCATAGAGGCTATTGATGTGGTGTCCTTTTGCATTCTATAGAAGAAAAAAAAAATAAAGGTTGGGTTAAGTGTAAAAACCCAAACTAGACCTTTTTGACAGACCTGAAAATGACCACAAGACTTTGGTCCCTAATCACAGAATAAGTGTAAAATATTTAAATGTTAGTTTAATTAGTTAATTCACTAAAGTAATTTATATGCAATAATTGTTTATGTGTATTTATTTAGCATGTGTAGCTTTTTACTGTAGTGTATCAACTGCACACAATTTCTTTTATGGAAAATATATTAATTTGCTGACAGAAATTACCTTTCTATCAAATTGTTGGTCTCTGAATTCCCATGGTTATAACAACGTCCATAATCAGCCCATCTGTGACTTATTGGTTCCCAGTACCTCTGGAAGTACTTGCAAACCTCTTGACAGTGAGAAAAGTCTTTCAGAAATTCTTTAGCCACTCTGTCAAAGTCAGTCTTCTGCAATGAACAAAAATAATATTATGAGTCTACAAGCAAAAAAAAAAAAACAAAGAAACCTTAATAACATTAATGACAGCAATACTTTTCCTCTCTTTTTCTACAATTTCATTTTACCTTTAATGGACAATAACGCAAAAAAAAAAAAAAAAAAAAAACATTAATTTAACTGGAAAATGTGATAATATCATATAAAAATCATATGATAATAATATAAATATATCTACACAATTCAGCCATAAAATATATATACCACTACCATAGCACAAGCTTTCATTTTTTTGAAGTAATCTAGAATTTCTCTCCGGGTATTTGAGGAGTGAGGCCCACAAACGCCGGAATCTGACTTCATCAACCATCGAACAACAGCCTGTAAACCAAAATATAAGTAATGAATTTTATTAAATAAACTGACTGGAAAAAATATTTTTATATATTCCTATTAAAAATTTGCATTACTTGGAGTACATGGTACCAGCAGAGCAGAACATCAGACTCAGGGAAAACTGCATTCAAAGCATTTATTTCACTCATGTCTTTGTCAACCATGA